>NW_015505853.1:1378874-1463886 GCF_001515645.1 Sinocyclocheilus grahami
TAGTGTGTCTGTGTGTGTGAAGTATATAAACAAATATATATATAAATATTTTTAAATAAAATATACCCGATGGTTGACACTCTCTTTGCTCTCTCTTTGTTGTTTCTGATTAACTTTAATAAAAAGGACTGTACAATTTGACCTTTATATGAATTAATCATTGTGAATCTCTTTCTATTTGATTTCACCAGACTTAAGACACTGTTGGAGCAAGAGAAGGCATACCAGACTCGCAAGGACAAGGATCACAGCAAACGTCTTGAGAAAGTTCAGGAGGAGTTGGTTAAGTTGAAATCATTTGCCCTGATGCTGGTGGATGAAAGGCAGCTTCACATTGAACAGATTGACCAGCAAAGACAGAAGGTCCAGGATCTCAGCAAGAAGCTACATGAAAGAGAACAGCAGTTGGAGCTCAACAACAGCAAAGCTAAAGAAGACAGTCAGAGGATCCAAAGGCTGGAGCTCGACCTAGAACATAAGACCTCCAAATCTTCACAGGAACATGAGGAGATGACCGCCAAGCTGGCCAAGCAGGAGTCTGAAAGTCGACAGCTGCGTCTGAAGCTGGCCAGCATGTCACGCACGATTGAGGAGTTGGAGGAGGCCAATCGTACGCTGCAGAAGTCTGAGGAGGACCTTCAGGACCTGCGGGACAAAATAAGCAGAGGGGAGTGCGGGAACTCAAGCCTCATGGCCGAGCTGGAGAACCTTCGGAAGAGAGTTCTGGAAATGGAGGGCAAGGATGAGGAGATCACGAAAACAGAAGCACAGTGCAAGGAGCTAAAGAGGAGGCTTCAGGATGAGGAAAATCACAGCCGTGAGCTGAAACTAGAGGTTGAAAAACTGCAAAAGAGGATGGTGGACCTGGAGAAACTGGAGGGAGCTTTCAATGTGAGCAAATCTGAATGTGCCCAGCTTCACAACAACCTGGAGAAAGAAAGAACCTTGACAAAGAGCTTGGCGTGTGAGCTGGAAACAGTTAAAAACCATATCAAAGAACTTGAGGGCTCAGAATCGAGGCTGGAAAAGGCTGAGATGGGTTTAAAAGACGACTTGACCAAACTAAAGTCATTCACTGTGATCCTAATGGATGAGAGGAAGAACATGGCAGAACGAATCAAACAGGAAGAGCAGAAAAATGAGGAGACTAACCAACTGTTTAAAGCTGAGCAATGCAAAGTCACGGAGGTCACAGAAAAGCTAATTGAGGAAAGTAAGAAGCTTCTTAAACTGAAGTCCGAAATGGAGATGAATGTGTCCGCTCTTACCAAGGAAAAAGATGACCTGAAATCTAAACTAGCAAGTGAAGAGGAGAAACGAAAGGATCTCAGTATAAAGTTATGTCAGATACAAAGTAAAATGGACGAGCAAGAGGAAGCTGAGTGGGAATCTTCAAGAAACAGAGCTAATGTAGACAAAGTTGAGTATCCTGTTGAGGACAACAAGGTTAAAGAGCTCACAATGGAGATTGAGAGACTCAGGAACCGACTTAAACAGCTTGAGGTTGTGGAGGGCGATTTGTTGAAGACAGAGGACGAGTATGACATGCTTGAGAAGAAGTTCAGAACCGAGCAAGACAAAGCCAATGCTCTTTCCCAGCTCCTGGAGGAAATGAAGACACAGATCACCAAGAACAAGGCCATAGAAAAAGGAGAGTTGGTAAGCCAAGAAGCTGAGCTGAGACTACGCTGCAAGATGGAGGAAGCCAAAACGAGAGATCTTCAGGTCGATGTCCAAGCTCTAAAGGAGAAGATTCATGAGCTCATGAACAAGGAGGATCAGCTATCTCAGCTTCAGGTGGACTACACGGTTCTCCAGCAGCGGTTCAGTGAAGAAGAGAATAAAAAGAAAAACATGAGTCAAGAAGTTCTCAAATTAACCAAAGAGTTAGAAGCTACGAAGCGTTACAGCCGTGCCCTTAGACCCAGCATGAATGGAAGGAGGATTGTGGACGTTCCTCTTGCTTCCACTGCAGTACAGACCGACGCAGACATGAACGAACACATCGAAGACGAGACTCCAGCTGTGTTCATCCAGAAGTCTGTTCTAGAGGAAAATCACCTTATGAGTAATCTGAGGCAGAAAGGTCTCAAGAAGCCAACTGTGTTGGACCGTTACCCGCCAGCAGCTGCAGAGCTGGGGACGAGGAAGTCTTGGAACCCGTGGATGAAGAAGAAAGAAGCTGTTACTATCACTCAGGAAGTTCCATCAACCCAGGAGGTCAATGGAACAACATCACACTCATCACCAGAACTAACGATGTCTCAGAAACCCGGTCAGCCACTCCATATTAAGGTGACTCCAGACCATCGGAGCAGCACTGCCACGTTGGAGATCACCAGTCTACGTGCTGAGGACTTCTTCTCCAGTACCACCATCATCCCAACTCTTGGGCTCCAGAAACCACGCATAACAATCGTTCCTACTTCTATGCTGCCAAAGTCCAAAACCAATGAAGGGCCAGCTGAACGGACAAAGTCTCCAGTCACTATAACGGCCATCTCCAGAACTAAATCTCCAGAGAAGGGTAAGGGCTCTTACTCGGAGCATCCTGCTTCTCCTCTGTCCATCATAACCGTTAGCGCAACTCCAGTCTCCCAGGCGTCCATCTCCCCAGAACCCCATGAGATGACCATGGGCAGGGCCGTGTTCAAGTTGACCCCTGAAAAGCAGACGGTTCCAACGCCCATCCGGAAATACAACTCCAATATTATTACCACAGAGGACAACAAGATCCACATCCACCTGGGGTCAACAGTGTTCAAGAAACCTCAGGATGACAGAAGTGGCTCAGTTATGGTTTGGCCTAATGGTGTAAGTTCAGACAGCAAAGAGATGCAAACGGGGACGGTTCTGCGTGCTCCCAGACAGATGGCAGCTAATGTCGGGAACATGATCCAAGGCAAGATGACCAGCAGCATCACAATAACCCCCATCACCTCGGCCCCATCCAGGTCTACTCAATCTGTGGTGAGTACCTGATTCATTACGATTTTGGAAGATGCGGAACGTTGTGATAGAAAAGTGAGTGAATCAAATAGTCATTTAACAATTAATACTTTGTGATTTTGTGTCCCTAAAAACCAAATGATCATATTCAATCTTTTATATTTCAGTTGCTTCTGAAATGTTTCAAAATGATATCAGGGGGTGTCTGCTCCCTAGATAGCTCTCTTTCAAGGTATAGATAAATCAAATTCAATCTCCCTATCCATTATCGTTAACTAACACTGGAATGTACTGACGTGCTTGTCACCCAAGAAAGCTTGTCAAGAAAATCCTTTAAATAGTGACACAAACTGACCTGTCCCCTCATGTTTAACCTGTTATCAAATTGAATAATGTGTGACCAGAACTAGGCTAACCTTCCTATTCTTGCCTAGCAAAACCTACTAAATCAAGCACCAATTGTAAAGAATAAAATATAATTTACATTTGCAAATATTGAATAGTTTTTAATATTAGATAAAAATAAATAATGAAAAGTGTATATATATATATATATTATAGCATAATGAATAATTGAAAAAAATTAATATAATTTGTAAAGACTTAGACTTAATAACATTCCAACATATTATGTGAATGGCCACCATATTTATTATTATGTTTTTTATTTATTATAAAACTATATATTCATTTAAATTATATATTTGTTTGAATTTTAACATTTAGTTTTGCGTTTAACTTATTTTTGCATAAATAACTGACCATTTAAGACCCCTTTATAAACAGGTTAAAACTTTCATTTTCAGAAACAGAAAGTTAACCTGCATAAATGCAAACACAAAATGCACTTACTATGGCAAACACATGGTTTGTAAAAAAAAAAAAAAAACTCTCTAAAATGTGATCTCATATTTCCCTTTTCCTTTTTCTCAGCACGGAACGGATGTGCAGTCATCTCGCTCCACGGCAACACGAATCCCCATGTCAAAAGGTATGAAAACAGGGAAAGCGGTCTTGTCCACAACGTCACATTCTGAGAGCCAGTTTATGAAAATTGAATTGAGGAAATCTGCAGTTTGCAGCTCTGCAGCCGGAGCCGGAGGAAAGAGCTGAGATTGGCTCATGTTAATGTGGCACTGGAATTTAAACTAAGCACTACCGAACTGAATGAAATCTGAACAAAAGCGTTGCAATGTAAAACAAAGCAACCATTGGCACTGTGGCCTCCATTTCTAGATTTAGATACATGATTGTAATATTGTAAATACTGTATGTTAAATCAGCCTTTATGTACAGACATTTATAGTTGGATCTCAGACAATTGGAATGTGTGCATGTGTGTTTTTTGTGCTAAAACACTTTAACTAACCCTTCACTGTTTATTTTTTCCCCCTTTAGTATTTATTTTTCCATTTACCATTTCACTAAGGTTTAATTCAGTAAAACTGCTTGTGGGGGTTTCCAGAGGAATGGAAATGTATTGTGTTAAATGTCACTGAATGAATTTTGTGATTCCACTAAATAAATATTATTTTTTGTTCAGAATACATAGAAACATTCTGTTTTATTTTATATTTTGGGTTTATTGATTATTTATATATTGAGATTTGATGGGAAATGCTAGGAAGAAAATGGGGGAGGAAATATTTATTTCTATCATAATGTATGTTCTATATATCTATGTAAGGGCATTGAACTAAGGTCAGGAAACCTCCATAAATTGTGAATAACATTTTAAACCATATTGATATTAGTTAAGCATGTTCAGTGGATAAACTGATACTCATGATTCACCCATTTTGAAGACTACATGTTCTGACAGTGAAGGAATTTGATATTCCTAAAATTATACCAATGCCTTTTGTTTCCTTGCAATTCAGTAACACATTCTGAATCAACTTAACACTGCTCAATAACACAATTTTGTATTGTATGTAAAAGTTGATCAAAATATTTATAAATATAAGCATCACATTTCTGCTTCTAAACTTTCCCAAATGTCTCACCCCATAGGCGTCCACTACTGTAATCATACATTTTATTTATCTGTATAAACTGAGGGAGGGGTCTAAATTACTGGTAAACAACATTATTTTACAGATTTACCCTGCATTGAAACCAGAATATTCCTATAATGAAGGTTTTGACACACATTTATGACTTGTATTGCAAAGGAGAAAAAGCTACTAAGCAAGTTTAGTGCCCTTCACTTTAAAGGCAGGGTAAGAGATTTCTGGTAGCCAATGTTGATATTTGAAATCACCAAAACAAACATGCCCCTACCCCAAAAGGGTCTCGCCCCTATTTTGATAGCTCCGCCCCACACACATACGTACGCAACCCAGGCAACGATTAGTTCCGTGAAGCAAAGCAAAACCAATGCTACACCGTGTCTACACCGGACGCGAGTGGCGCGGCGCGACAAAATACTTTAGAACTCATAATCAGTGATGCTGTCTACACCATATATATATATATATATATATACATATCTATGGTCTACACTAGATGCGGCGCGGCACGACACGACAAATCCCCGACAGAAAACTGCTGCTGCGTTCTATTTATGATGTATTGACACAAATTTCAAATGATTTTCAACTGATCGCAGGCCTTCCGCTCCTTGAGTTCTCTCCAGCGCTGGAAAGCTGATCCGATATTTACACGGGTCCTACTTCTTGCCTTCTTGCCTTAAGCCTTCGTTTGTTCCGCAGATGGTTTCCTCTTTTGTTTTTTATCCACCATCTCTATCTATCTTTCTGTTGCTCGGCTCGGACTGAACGCTCTCTCCTCCACATCATGAGTAGACACGCCCCTTACTGCTGATTGGCTACAAGTTTGTTTTGCTATTCGGCCCGAATCAGTTTTCTAAAGCGTTTTTGAAAAATCGCTTACCCCACCTTTAACGAGAAAATGGTCAGTTAATTTTTTAGCATCCTAAAGAAATAGCTTGCTGAAAATCTACTCACCCTTAGGCCGTCCAAGATGTAGATGAGTTTGTTTCTTCGTCAGATGTGGAGAAATGTAGCATCGCATCACTTGCTCAGCAATGGATGCTCTGCAGTGAATGGGTGCCGTCAGAATGAGAGTCCAAACAGCTGATAAAAACATCACAATAATCCACAAGTAATCCACACCACTCCAGTCCATCAGTTAATGTCTTGTGAAGTGAAAAGCTGCATGTTTGTAGAAAATAAACCCATCATTTAGGCATTTTAACTTCAAACTGTCTGTTTATAATCTATAATAACGCTTCCTCCAGTGAAAAGTCCACCGCCTGTTGTCCGCTCACATCAAAATCCAAACGATACTTGGTCTGTGCAGACTTCTCTCCTAATTCAGACCAGATGACTAGTTCACGGAGAAAGCAATATTATGGATGGAGGACTTGTATTTGAACCAGAAGCAACAGTTTGAAGTTAAGAACGTCTCAATGATGGATTTGTTTCTTCCAAACACACAGCTTTTCACTACACAAGACATTAACTGATGGACTGGAGTGGTGTGGATTATTGTGATGTTTTTATCAGTTGTTTGAACTCTCATTCTGACGGCACCCATTCACTGCAGAGGATCCATTGGTGAGCAAGTGATGCAATGCTACAAAAAAAAAATTATCTTTTCAGATGAAGAAACAAATTCTTGGATCTTTGATGGCCTGAGGGTGATTACATGTTCAGCAAATTTTCATTTTTGGGTGAACTATTCCTTTAAGACATCTCTATGAAGTGTTCTTCTGCTGATGTTACTGTGTGATCAGAGTTTAGTGCTCAGTCGAGGCCATCTGGGAGACTGAGAACGCTGTTAGGAGAAATAAGAAACAACAGCTGGAGATCTGGAGTCCCGTTTAAGATCCAGATTGTGTCCTTCTGCCTGATACAAACTCGGCAATTACACAAATAAAGACAGGCTTTTAATTTATCTGTTTAGCATTAAAGGAACAGTTTGCCCAAAAAAAAGGAAAATTATGTCATCATTCACTCACTCTCATGCCGTGTGACTTTCATTTCTCCGTGATGCTTTGCAGAAGGTTCAGAATGATCTTTTTCATATGAGGCCTGGTTCTGCTGAGCTCTAAAAAAGCTCTCAAATCGCGTTCAAATATGCTTTCAATTAATTTAAACGACATTAGCAACAGATGAGTTTGGAACGACACTAGGGTGAGTAAAAGTTTTAATTGTTAGATGAACCTGAAAGCTTTTGTCTTTCTCATGAGAATAAGCTGCTGTTTTGTGTGTCACTATCAAGGGCTTTTTAAATCAATTATTTCCATTTTCACAGCAGCTGACAAACTGACAGTGTTCATTTTCTAATCCATCCATGCGCAATAACAGGCTTTGGCAGCTCGCTGGATTCAACGGCGCGCTGCGATTCCCAGAAAACGATTGTAAAATTGCTCTGATATTTTCACCATCCATGAACTTGGCCTCTCAAAAGTGCTTAACATGAATATGTGAAACTGATTCTTTCCATGCAGTAGTTAAGCCGTGGGTTTCAAGGGATTGTAGTGTTTCACAGTAAGCTCACTTTCCCTGTTTTCATCCACAGAGAATGTTGTGCTCCATGTGAATCGAGAGCCACGCTGAGGCTGTTTCAGATCCATAATATGCCTGACAGAAAGGTCTCTACATTTGCTCTGCATCCAAACAATAGAACGAGGGTCGAATCTGTCAAAGCTGGTTCAAGCACAAGGATCTGTAGTGTTGCTCCATATCTACATGCATACAGACTATATCATCAATTCAAGACCACAAGACAGTCAGTCAGACGGCAGATTGCTGAACTCTGGATGCCAGACAGTAAAGAAAGAGGTCAAAAATGCAAGAAGAAGAGAAACCGATATGTTTTTTTTTTTTTTTTTACATGTATTTTGAGAATAAATACTTCAGTAAAACATGGGAAAGTCAACATGCAATCAAAACTGACCCCTTTTACTTCCATGTTGTGTTCGGAGAGGATTTTATTTTTCCCAAAAATGCTTGTTAATGTTATGGCGTTAGACTACAACCTACTGACTTTAGTCACACAGGGTACAGCAACTTTCCAAATAAACTGGATAATTTTTGCACTTGGTTTCAATCTTTTCATCAACATGTTTTCTTTCATTTAGCACAGGTTTTGTGTTTCTTTTTTGGAACGGATTGATCGTGAGCATTGATCTGAGCTCATGCACTTCAGTTTCTGAGTGAACATTGCCAAAATTATCCACAAATGATGCTTCTTTCACTCAAAAAACTGAGGTGCTTAAGGTCAAATCTATGAGACATATGATCAATTCAGTTTCAAAAAGAAATACAAAACCTGTGCACATTGAAAGCAAACAAGTTGACAAAATGACTGAATCCAAGATCTGGTAAAAAAAAAATATAGCATATTAAGAGATATTTTCGTTTTTTCAAATCCGGTCATTTTTGACCGGGAACACCAAATCTCGTTAAATATTCTGTTTCACCCGGAAATGTATTGCATTATGCATAAATTGGACTATGTAAGCAAGTTCATGTTGACTTTAGGCACTGATTTAACGTTAAATCATATATTGTTTGTTTTGAAAATGACTGGTTAAAGTGTCATCAATGTTATTGATCATTTATCAGTCTCATTGATGTGTTAAAAGAGTGAGAGAGGGTCAGTTGGGGAAAAAGTACATTATACTCTATATTTAATTAAGTCTAAGAACTGCGATCCACAAAGTCCTTATAATCAACAACTGTATTTAATTTCATTTATAGCGTATGACCTCTGTGAATGCAGTATGAGCTCACTGAACTGAAGTGTGTGTCTGCATATGAAATGAGAAATTCACCCAATAAACACATTTATGAAGCACGCGAATTTATGGTCCACTGGATGCGTTATAATCTGCACCACAGACTTTTAAGGTTTAGGGACAAATTCAGATTTGCATGGGTATGTCGGACAATCATGTTAGTACAAAGTGGTTTTTCAATTAGGGCTGTCAATCGATTAAAATGTTTAACCTAATGTAGGCTTATCTAATCAATAGTATATTAATTGCACATCAAATTTAGCTGAGAAGTTACCCACAAAAGCTAATTTAAAGTCATTACTGTGTAACATGAGAAAAGCATGTAATAGATATGACAAAAATAAGCTTTTTTTTTCATTTTTCATTTTTTGTGTGTGAACTATCCCTTCAATTAGAATTTTATTTATTAATATGGATTTTTTTCCATTTCAAATTTTTTATTAATATGCAGATACGAAATAATTTTTTTAATGAAATGATACTCTAAATATGACACTAAAACTGCCTGTAGGTGGCAGAAAATGTCTTAAAGGGATAGTTCACCCAAAAATAACAAAAAAATTCTGCCATTAATTACTCACCCTCGTGTTATTCGAAACCTGTAAGACCTTTGTTCATCTTCGGAACACAATTTAAGATATTTTTTGTGCAAAGAGAACTAAAATAACAACTTTATTCCACATTTTCATCTCTACTGCGTCACTAGTGGACTCGCGTTCACGACGCTTGCCTTGTCCAAATACCCACACTTGCGGTCTTTGCACTTGACCACTTGACTACTTATATGACGTATTTCCTGTATTTGGCCCAAGTGTTCAAGTGAGCATGAAGACCACAAGTGTGCGTCGAACTTTTCATTACCTGATGGGACACACTTGTAGTGTTGTAAAAATGCAAGCTTTATTTTAATTAGAATTTTAAATACTTAGCATTTTAAAATCAACTTCTAAATGTCTGTTCAGTAGTCCCTATAACATGACCATTTTAATTTGTGGTGCTTCTAATTAAGTGATAAAAAGCAGTTGCAAATGTTGTATAAAATAAATATCACCACAACTCATCTTTGCACCAATAAAACGTAAAAACACTGTTTTTCTACCAAATTATATGCAATATCTAATTATTATATTAATATTTAACTTGCATTGGAAAAGTATCTGTGACCTCTCGCGAGATCTCGGCAAAAAGTCTCACGATTTATTTCCAGAACATGATGCATGATGGGATACACTAAGCCTCGAGCGGTATTCGTGATAGTGTGGGTTTAGTGTGCGTTAAGGGCACGCTCTGCCGTTTTTAAGACGTGGGGTATTTGGACAAGGGGGCTATCATGATGCTAGCGTGTGGCGGATCTGGGTCAGCGCCGGTCATCAAGTGACGCAGTAGAAAGTCGTTATTTTTGTTTTCTTTGCGCAAAAAAGTATTCTCGTAGCTTCGTAACTTTACAGTTGAACCACTGATGTCACACGGACTACTTTGTCGATCATCTTGGTACTTTTCTGGACCTTGATCGTGGTAGTTACCTTGTTGTCTATGGAGGGTTAGAGAGCCCTCAGATTTCATCAAAAATATCTTAAATTGTGTTCCGAAGATGAACGAAGGTCTTACGGGTTTGAAACAACACGAGGGCGAGTAATTAATGACAGAATTTTTATTTTTGGGTGAACTAACCCTTTAATGAATAAAGCATTCATTCATGCATTTATTCATTCATTAGACAGTATGCAAAAATGGCATGCTTGTGTTGTGCTCAGTGTGTCTCAATTTGCTCATTTCCCCTCTAGCATTATGATTTTTATTTTTCATCATGTGTCAGTGAAGAAACGTTTCTAGGACAGTGTCTTGTATTTGATCGGTGTCTGACCCGGATGAAACATCAGTGCAGTTGTTCTCCTGAACAGCAGGCGGAGGCTTTTCCCTCGACGCTGCTTCATGACCTTTATTTCAATCAATGAAATCATGACAATAATATATTTAAATGATTTAAATAGGCCAGATAGCAGCTTTTCTGCTGTTTTTTTCTGCTGGGGGTTGTGTTCATTTAAGGGCTGTTAATTGTAATGTAATGTTTTATATGATTTATATTTCCCCTTTCTGTGTAAACACAGCGGACTTTGAATTGTTTCTGAAATTTGGCCTGTCTGAAAGTCCTCCACCTGAGTGAACTTGATACAGCTGACGAGCTGATTTCGAAATCATTGAGCAAAAATGAGAAAAGTGAAAGCTAGTGAGGAGAAAAGGTCGTCGGATACAACACTTGATCTAATGAATGACATTCAGGCATTTTCTGGGTTATGTGAAGGTATTAAATGAAGATAAAGGTCTCTGACTGTGGAAGGGGGAAAAAGTATGATTATGGTATTTGATCTGTGATTCACTTCATGTTATCTGTTTAGTCTTCAGTTTCTGTTGTCATTGTGACATGCACTGTAAAATAAATTAAAACAGTTTGTTTTAAATTGTAATAATATTTCACAATATTACTGTTTTACTGTATTTTTAATCAAATAAATTCAGCCTGGGTGAGCAGAAGAGACTAATAAAATAATAATAAATAAATAAATAATACTGACCCCAATCTTTTGAATGGTATAATGTAATTAGACCAAATGATTCATGCGTTAAACTGCTGAAACACACATTTTCTAAATGATTTAAAACAAATTCATGGTTTACGTCACTGTTAAAATCGGTATATTCTGAATGTTTGTTATCAAAAAATCTAAGGTTATTTTAAAATTTGTCATATTTGGTTATTCTTTACAGTACTTTTAAATATTTTTGTCAAACCATGAGACTCTGCAGCCGGTTTCCAGACGGCAGATCTCCAGCACCGTCCGCAGACGGCTCAACAAGGTGCCGGACAAACAGAAACTCTTTCAGGTATGCTTGTCACTTTTCATCTCTTAAATGATAAACTAATGTTCTTGACCCATAATATCTTTACTAATAATTTGAGTTCTCCCTAAAGGCCTAACAGTGCATATTGTGCTCCGATCTTATTGTTTTGTACACACGTTTGTGTTTTATCATGCTTTATAGGTGCTTATCAAAATGTTGATTTATGTTTCATATTTAGGTGGCCAATGGGATTCCGGTTCATCTGAAGCGAGGAGTCGGTGACGCTGTTCTTTACCGTGCAACTATGGGTCTCACAGTACTAGGTATGTTACTGCAGGGTGTTATGGGTAATTGCTGCAGTACATGGTTGCTTAGATCATGTTATTGTGTGTTTGTAAGGGTGCTGTGCATGCTGGGTAGTCGCTTGCTACTAGTGCACACACCCAATGTCTATATATGGCACATTCTTATTTGTACAAGAGTTAATAATCATGGTAAACTCTTATTGCTGATCATTATTTATGTCACTTTTCAGGAACTGCATATGTCATATATGAACTAGTAAAGGCAGCTCTCCTGTAATATTTTATCATCTCTTAAATGATAAACTAATGTTCTTGACCCATAATATCTTTACTAATAATTTGAGTTCTCCCTAAAGGCCTAACAGTGCATATTGTGCTCCGATCTTATTGTTTTGTACACACGTTTGTGTTTTATCATGTTTTATAGGTGCTTATCAAAATGTTGATTTATGTTTCATATTTAGGTGGCCAATGGGATTCCGGTTCATCTGAAGCGAGGAGTCGGTGACGCTGTTCTTTACCGTGCAACTATGGGTCTCACAGTACTAGGTATGTTACTGCAGGGTGTTATGGGAAGTTGCTGCAGTACATGGGTGCTTAGATCATGTTATTGTGTGTTTGTAAGGGTGCTGTGCATGCTGGGTAGTCGCTTGTTACTAGTGCACACACCCAATGTCTATATATGGCACATTCTTATTTATACAAGCCGCATTATTTGATGTGATATTTTTTTGAGTTAATAATCATGGTAAACTCTTATTGCTGATCATTATTTATGTCACTTTTCAGGAACTGCATATGTCATATATGAACTAGTAAAGGCAGCTCTCCCGTGACGTAATGAGCGTTTCACACAATATATTCATTCCTTAATTTGGAAGGTAAAAGGGACCAAATTGATTTGAATAAAAGAAACGGTGCCCGTCTTTAACAGACAAATCCTGATTGTTGCACTTTACTCATTAAAAATTAAAAACCCCCCCCCCCAAATTAAAAGGAAATAAAAAATTGCATAAAGAAAATTATTTTAGGAGTCTTAGGGTTTTTCCGTTGCCCGTTCATTTTCTTTGTGCAAGTTTTCTTTTTTCTTTTTCTTTTAAAAGACCCCAAAATCAAAAGGAAAAAAAATCTACATTTTGCATAAAGAAAATTAATGCACAGTGCATCCTAAAGTAATAATATTCTGTATGCAAAACTTTTTTTTTAATGGCATTTCTAAGATGATTTTCCATAAGAATCCTCTTTAATTCTGGTTATCGATGTGGTTTAGTTGTTTGTCTTCTGATTGTAGGCCTCTCCTGTGAATAATATTTTAATTGTGCGATAATAATCTTCTCATAAAGAACATGAAGAAAACAAACAACTGTGTTTTTCCTTCTAAAAGTGTACATAATGTCTGAAGTTAAGTGTTAATTGATGAGGCGTGTTTGTAACTCACGACGCAGCATGCTTTTGATACTGTGTTTTTTGGATGTCTTCAACGGTTCCCAAGAGACAAACAGCAATGTGCACTTTCTTTTCGTACTTCAAAACAATGAGAATTATGAGATAATTTTTAAATTAAAAACAGTCCTGAACTCGGCTGAAAAAAATTAATAAACTTAATGATCAGAAATCTAACTCTGTCCTGACTGCCAGCTGGCACCCATGTGTTTCTAAATGGCAAAATGTTTATTCATCACAGAAAACTCTTCTTTTATGGTTTAATAATTAGATCAATGGTGTAGTTTGGGAGGGAAGGGGCGTTTTGATTCAGAAGTTGTGTTGAACATCTCCATCTGCTTTGTGTGTTACCCGAGTTGACCACTAGAGGCCTACATATTCAAATAAATGGAAATGCATGGTTGAAAAACTGATCTACGAGCTGAAATTCATGTTAACGGTACAGATACTTTCGATGTTACAAGTACATAAAATTAAATAAAAATTAAAAAAAACAAAAAAATATTTTATTTATTAAAAAAAAAAAAATTGTCGTTATGGTCCAGTCCAGCTAAAAAACAGCTAAGATGTTCCCCCAAAAAATAAAAAAAATAAAAACACACAGCAACAGGCATATAAGCTTGATTTTACAACCGAGATAATATCACAGAGAGAGAGAAAAAATACTTATTGAAATATTATTTAACAAGTTTAACCAACCACAAATTTCGTTATTGTCTCAATTAGAGACGTTGGCGTGAAGATGTTACCATAGTTACCGCTGGCGCGCTTTTCGTTAGGACCGTTGGGCGACACATCATAAACATAAGTGTAATTATTTATCAAGACATAATGTATTTACATGTCGAATTATATACAAAAATTGTATTTTGTTTTGCTATAGTTGGCATTTGGGTTAATAACTGCTAGGAACACAGCGAACTCATTTTTGTTGCCACGCGAGACGAATCGCCTCAGTTTGCGCTCCGAAAATGACCGACAGAAATTCATTTGAAAAGGTTCTCCCGCATGAAAGTCATCGTTTAATTGCTTCGTTAGTTATTTGTAACACCCTAACATTGTAATCGAGTTGTTTCATTGTCTTATGTGTCCGCAATGGCTATATAAATAGCGATTCCTTTTGAATGTCGTCGGGAGTATGTGTTCCGTAGTAATCCCCGCCGAAACCCGAAACACTGGTGAGTGACATGCTGCAGGAATGCCGAAAATATGCGCGACTTTTCCAAAAGCGCATCCCAACCATGATCCCAAGATTCCCAACACACCCACCGCACACAGGCGCGTGACGTCAGAGCTCGGGGTTCGGGATCAGCCCCCTGTTAAGAAGCACATTCTAGTCTGAGATCCCGTGCATTTGGAAACAGCCTTCACGAGCTGTGGGGTGAGCGGACCCTCCTCTTCATCTCCATCACTGCAGCATCACGGAGAACCTCTGCCTTCCTGAACAGAGCTTTAAAACCCCTTTGCGTCTGGGCGAATTTCCCATCTTCATTCAGCAGTTTTGTGATGTATTGAACGTTTTTGGAAACCTTGGGGAGTTTGGTAAGTTTTTTTTTTTTCGTTTATTGATTAACCTCGTTATACATATTTGTGGAGGAAGATGATATTGCTCATAAATGTGAGACGTAGGCTAGTAGATAGATGTGATGTGAAATCATGAATGTGCGCACACTGACCCATTTTCAGCAGCTCGGATCACTTTTTCCATAGACGCTGTATGGTGATTTCATTTTTTCCATCACTGTCGTTGTGCTCTTTTGAAGTAGATTGGGATGAAACAGATTTATTTTGTTTTCTTGGGAAATCTAGACCACTTGTAAGATTCATGAAACCTCTATGACTTTCTTAGCTGAGTTATTTAAGGTTTATTCACTTAAATAATAGCCTACAGGTAAAGTGGGACTACTGGCAAAGTAGCTCCTTTCTCTGTACAGTGTGGTGGAGATCTTATATAAACATGATGTGCGAAGTCTATCTGGCATCATATTTTAAAATAACGGCAATAAAAAGTATCCCACTTTACCTGTTTTCACCATATGAAGAGGGTTTTAAGACTTATGTTTGATTATTCATTCAAATTTACTTTACTTTAATTTCTTAGGCTATTACAAAACCAAACCCAAGATGTATTATAGGCACAATGTGTTGTTAAAGGTTTGACTCACACATGTCCTTTCACCTTTTTTATTTGTTTTATTTATTTATTTAAAAAAATGATTACCTTTTAAGCTAAACATTTGCATAAGACATAATTGCACAAGTTCCTGTATGTTTTTCTTTCTTTCTTAATTATTTGAATAACCTTTTGCCCTAGTTGGTCCAAAATGGTTATACTGTGACAAATGCCTTTGTAAAATGCAGATGTAGTCTCTCAATTAATATGGGGTCATATAATGACTGGGAAATGTTGAGTAAAGTAGTTTTAGATTAAGTACATCACGTCACACTGCTTGAAATGAGTTTTGCAGAGTGAAAACGAATTACTGAGTAATATTAATGAACAACATGTACCTATTGTGCAAATATTTTGTGAGCTGCTTGTTCTTACATTGGTAATTATTCAAAGTAGCATGCAATATATGTAACATAGAGACCAAGTACATTGCCAAAGTTTAGAGGCGGAGTGGTGAGTTGCTCTCAGCATGAATATCAGGATGTGAAGTCAGATTTTTTCCCGGCACAACAGGGGGCGCAGGAACCCTGCAGAAAAAGTTTTCCACTCCTGATGTGTAGGATCCTAAAATCAGGCAAATTTCCAGACAATTGCATACAGTCTATAACTCACAGTTTCCGATGTTAAACAGATGAATAAGCAGATTACATACAGCATGTGCAGTTTATAAACGTTTTGCCATTAAAATGCTGTAGGGAATGTTTTTCTAAGACCCACAGTGAGTTATTTTACTTAGCGTCCTTGTTTTATGAATATTTTCCAAAATATTTGGACTATTAACCATCTCTTGACCCGAGAAACAGCTGGAATTTTGAATACAAAAATTATTTAAATCAGATTTGAATGAGATCTCTTGCAGTGAACTGTGCTGGAGTTGAGTGTATAGTCTTTTTTCGGATTGATTCATGAGCAACGTGTGTGTAATTTGGTTGATTTTTCAGATTGATTGATGTTCTGCTGATACTGGAGTGAAGATGTCGCTCAGGCGTTTGGCAGCGGCCGCTCTCCTAACACTCACAGTACTGACATCAGTGAGAGCTCAAGGTAAAAAAAAATAAGCCAACAAATCTCCCTATTCACCCTTGTAAATTACAAACACAACAGTTAAGATCATAGCAGTGTTTCCCATACATTGATTTATTTGTGGCGGTCCGCCACAATATCAGAACCTCCACAACTTTGTTGAATAAACATGAACACTGCACGTTTCAAAATCGAAACCCGCTGCGGGTGTTTTTATATCACTGTATTTATAAAGGAATCCGACTGTCTTCAGAAAATTTTGGATGTCATTTTCATTTCGTCTTGCATGTAATGCCTGATAAAGCAGCGTTTGTGAGCTCAGCGCTGTGTGTGTGTGCGCAGCCGTTACCGGGGAAACCTCTATCTCTCCTGCTCTTCAAGCGCCTCCTGCTGGCAGAGAATGAATTTGTATATACATGCCACCACAAATAGAGTGCAAGTCTGTGGGAAACACTGCATAGTCTATTATATTTAAAAATATATAAATATTAACTGTACAATAACAATTGTCTGTTTTGGTGTGTTCATTATTTTTTTTATTTTCTTTGTATTATTTTATTTTCATTTAATTCATATGTCCACAAAAATAGCGGAGAAATTGTGTTTAAACATTAATGCATATTAATGTGAATAAATGTGAATTTTGATGTGTAATGTCTCTGTTTAGACACTAGGGCGGACTGATCAAGGACTTTTACTGTCCTAAAAGATTTGTTTTAAACATTTGGTGGTGTTTATGCTAGTGGAAATTGAAATGTATGACAGCACAGGATATTTAATGACATCTAACTGTGTTTTTCAGCAATTAATTATTCAGTAATGTCCACTGTAATTTTTTTCAATTATAGGGTAGAACATACTGTCTAAAGCCAAATCCAGCAAAGGTTTAGTATATGAATAGGACTTGCTTTTAAGTATTTTCCGTAATCAACTTAAGACCCATGATCAGCTGCAGGATACCAGACATCTCAGCCAGACAGATTCACATTCAACTTTTTCCTCTAGTAAAACACCTTTTCATGTATTTTAGTACGTATGTGCTTCAGTAACTGAGCTCTTGGTAGGTTTGAACAGTCTTAAAGGCAGAAAAACTGCCATTTCAAATCATTGAATAAATGACAGGGTGTTAAAGCACACATCGCCAGTGTTCAGTGGAAAGTATAGTGGAACATTTTACAGCTTTTATTTGGGGAAAAAAAAAATCTTGATGTTGAGGCCAAGTTTCCCTTCTCCGCTTTCCACACTCTTAGGGAACAAAAAGACAAAATATGAAAAAAAACCCCCACTTCTTAGGAAAGTGAGAGCAAGAAATAATTGTGTTTCTTCTCAATGCTGCATTATGGAAAAATAAGAAAAGCATGTTAAACATGTTCCACTAAAATAAAATATGACAGCCAGACAAATACCTTAACCAACACTAACACTTTCTTATTTGACATGGTTATTATTAGATGCTCAGCACAGTGAGTTAAATGTTGTTAACTGATGCTCCAAAGAGCTTGAATTGGTGAAAAGCAGAGGAATTTTGGTTGCACCAAATCTGGTTTGGATCGAATGGACCCCCACCAAAAAAAAAACAAAGAGGAAAATCTAGAATGGGTGATGAATGAGTGGTGTGTATTTGATTGTGGATGTGTGCGATAGCGTTTGTGTTGGACCAATTTGGAATCAGAAATGGAACCGATTGTGACATCTGGTCAGCCAGGTTGGTAAATCTTGATTTTGGTGAGCCTGTTCCCGGTCAAGCTTAAGCCCTGGTCAAAATTTGACCAGAGCTGCGGCTTCACAAAATATTTTATTGTGATATTCCAACATGCGCATGACCCATATGTTCCACACAGATACTGACCTTCCAAACACAATACAACACAAAATACCACAAGAATATCACTTTAAAATATTTCCAAGTCCTCTACATGTACATGAACTCCTTTTAGTCCCACAAGTTGTTGCAGACAACTTTTCATGTACAAGTGCATGAGTCCTCTAGTTCATCTAGACTAGTGCGTCCCGTGTTACATAACCTCTTTTTGTATATATTTACTTGATTGTAACTATCCTTTATCTTTATATTTCATTAAAGGTTGTTGTTGTGCACCATTTTAAGTGGTTTGCAATGAAAAGTGACTACATTAATGCAACTGCACACAAAATGTCCATTGTACAATCAACACTTCTTATCTATCTGTGACAACATCTTTTCAAATAGTTCAACGCAGTGTTTGGCTGCGTTGGATTGACTGCAATGAATGCATGCAAGTCACAAGTTATGGCTCCATGTAATGTTTTGTCGAGGTCTTTGTGGAACGCGCTTTACGTGTCTATGCTTGAGTAGTCAATGGCCCTAAGGTCAGACAGCTCAAACAGATGTCATTTTGACCCAAAATGGCCGTCGCCCACTTTGTTCCATGTTGCCTTGAGTCCTTCCCCAACAGTGAACTTCACTGTTGGGATTTTGTCCATAAACGTGTGCTCTTCTCATAAATACAGCTTTTGGAATGGTTTCTTGGAAATAACTTGATTCACCTCCTATTTCCACAGTAATGCCTCCGTCAGACTTGAGGTTTAAGATATTAAACGAAAACACAGTGCAAATGACATGGAAGCAACCGCTGTCAAGAATTGAGGGCTTGAGAGTAGTAGTGACATCGGATACAGGTGGGTAAAAACGTAAAAGCACCGCACATGTTGAAATTATAGCGCCAGCATGAAACATTTGCAATCAATTTTACATGTGTGACGCGTTTCAGAATGAAAATGTATATTCAACAAGGGAAAATAAATGACAGAACAATTTTTTCCCAGTTGGCTATGGGTTGGATTCTGAAAAAGTTGGCACTCCATACAAAAAAAAAAGTGTAGTATGAAAGTAGCTTTTGACTTCATGTTGACTTGGTAGTGATCTGGGTAGTGCTAAGGGTTGTTCAGACATGTAATGGTAGTCTCATGATCTACTGCCATTGTGCCCTTGAGCAAAGCACTTAACCTCAGGTTGCTCGAGGGGAACTGTCCCTGTAGTAAGTGTACTGTATTTTGCTTGAGATAAGAAAGCATCTGGTAAACTACAAGTAACCTTAAAACTCACTGCCACAGGCAACCCTTGGGAAATGTGTTCTGGCGTGCCCTTCAAAAATGATTTAACATGGACTGTTACTCATCACTTGTCTTGGGAAGTCATAAATGTTTATCTAATCCAGCTCTTGTGTGTCTAGACTAGATTTATCTACTTATAAATTAAGGTTGGCTAGATGTTATCTTCATGTAGATTGTATATCATGATATGACACTTAAACATTGTAAATGCAAATGCTTCCTTCTCTCTATAGAAGAATATGTTAAGGAATTCACACTACCTCCATCCGCAACCAAAACCTCCATCAGAGATTTGACCCCCGATGTGGATTATCTTGTTACGATAACTTCATATTCTGGATCGGAGGAGAGTATACCAATCTCTGGTCAAATTACAAGTAAGTGGCAAGTCATCTTATTCCTTGAGTTTTTCCTTTAGTATGTCATGTTGATGGTTCACACTGTCATGGAAGGCCTGGAAAAGTCAGGACATTTTCAAATTGGGGTTTGGAAAAGTCGTTGAAAATTAATTTGTTTATTTCTAGGTTTAATTGGGGGAAAATCCTTCTATACATTGTACACTTATATATTAGAAATGGTTTCTTGTGATTACAATCCCTGTAAAATATCTTTATGGAGTAATCAGAAATGACTAGAGAAGGCATGGGAGTTAATTGACCAAAAGGCCTTTTAATGGAAGGAATTTATTTGCTTTAATATTTATTGATTTTTTTTGTTTCTGTTTTAGTCCAATCAAGTGGTTTTGAAGGAGGTACCAGGAAACCTCAGGTCTCTGATGCAGTCAGTAAGTACACACCTCCAGGCTCTTTCCATTGCTATGTGATCGCTGCATTTTATCAGGAGTTTCCATACAAGTCAGTATGCAAATGTGTATATGTCTTTGTTTCTTTCCAAATGTATGACTCCTGATAACAATTTAGCTTGTTAGTCAGCATTAACTTTTCCAGACATGATAAACTGAGCCAACGTTTCCAGCATGACTTTTGGGTGAGAGTTCGTAAGTGGCCCCTTTGTGCCTGATTTGAAATAAAAAATAAAAAAAAACCTCTCGCAATGCAGAAAGTGGAAAGCACTACAGCTCTGCTCTTTACAAGAGTGCTGTGACCTCGTCCTCCAGATGAAGGTGAACAGCTTTACTTTTCCTTTCCTACATTAAGCAGAAGTGGAAAATCCAACCACCCCTCACTCTTGCCCCGAATACCATAATGGTTAGTTAGCATGCCTTCTGCAGACGACTCGCTAACAAAACCCAGTCGTAACGCTCCAGTGCTTCCCTTCTGCTGGCGCAAGTGGAAAATAAGTGAATGTAATTACTGTAATAAAGTAAGGCATGCTATGTTATGTCAACAGCTTCCTGTCCTGTCCCGTCTGCGATAAAGGTTTGGCAACATCTCACCAAAGATGTAGCCGACACAATCCATTCAAGGGCATAAAATTCCACAAACTGTGGTTGAGGGCAAATATGATTAAAAGAAGAGGAATTTTTCCAAACTGTGTGAAGGAATGGAATTAATTTATGGAGTTCAAGAGTGAGGGAAGGACAAGTAATGACTCGCCTAATAACATTATGAATAGAGAAACACACTCAACCCATATGTCAATGAGGAATGAGTTGTAACCAGTGTATATTGCATAATAGATAAATGTGGTGCTGTTGTGCAGGATGTTCCCCTTCTTATTTGTACATGTAGCCTACATTTTTGTATGTTTTGACTGACACTCAAGCATACTGTATCAATTAACACATAAACCTTTTCAACATTTATGACATGCAAATCCACTGAATCTGCATGGTGCTATAATACTAAAATATTTGGTCTTTTTCTGAAATAGAAAAAGAGGACAGAATTTTGAGTTCTGTGCCAAATGTGTCTGGCAAAACTATTAAAAGGTTTATATTTTAAAAGCTTTGCATCCTTTTCAAAAATCCATCCCCATTTCCAAAGTCAGATCTGTCTAGAGTTTCTTAGCTTCTGACTTCTAACTCTTTTTCCCAGAATGCTCAGCAAGTGCCATTGCTGACCTTGTCTTCCTGGTGGACGGCTCTTGGAGTGTCGGGCGGGAAAATTTTAAATTCATCCACAGCTTCATTGCAGCCATGGCAGGCGCATTTGACCTCGGAGAGGACAAGACTAGAGTGGGTGTGGTTCAGTACAGCACGGACACCAGAACTGAGTTTAACCTTAACCAGTATTTCAAAAGGGCTGAGCTGCTCAGAGCCATTAACAGTCTGCCATACAAGGGTGGCAACACCATGACAGGTACCAAATTCGCACTTATGTATTCATACTGAAACCTGCAAATAATATTACTGCTGAACAACAAAGTTATAATGTGAGTTTCAAGTGTAAGTGATTCTTTTGTGATTTTTGTGCAGGCGAAGCCCTGGACTACCTGCTAAAAAACATGTTCACGGAGACTGCCGGTGCTCGCAAGGGATTCCCCAGAGTTGTTGTAGTTATTACAGATGGGAAATCTCAGGACCCAGTGGAAGGTTACGCCAAGAGGTTGAAGAACGCTGGAGTTGAAATTTTCACTTTGGGTATGTGGTCATTCATCACTGCTGTTTTTCATGGTCTGAATAGAAGAAATCCTTGTAATTCTGAGAAATAATGATTTTTAAATTCTTTTTATTCAGGGATCAAAGAAGCAGATGAGGAAGAGCTGAAACAAATGTCTTCAACACCCTACAGAACGCACGTGTACACGGTGCCAAACTTCGATATGATCAAAGCTGTGGAGAAATCGCTCATCACGCAGGTGTGCACCAGTGTGGATGACCAGCTCAACTCGCTGGCTAGCGGCGAGGAAGGTAAACAAGCAATAACAATTGTAAATCTGTTTTAGCAGGTTTATTAAACACAACCCCGAGCATTAAACATAACCCCATTTTTCCTCTTTCTGTTTATTTGCAGTTGTTGAACCAGCATCAAACTTGCAAGTCACAGAGGTTGCGTCCAAGTCAATGCGGGTGACGTGGGATGCATCTATAGAGGAGGTGACTGGATACAAGGTGCAGATGGTTCCCATGCTGGTTGGCAGCAAACGTCAGGAGCTGTACGTTGGGCCGACTCAGACCTCTGTGAATGTGAGAGATTTGTCCCCTGATACAGAATATGAGATCAGCCTGTTTGCACTCAAAGGTCTGATGCCCAGTGAGGCGGTTATGGCGATGGAGAAAACCCAGCCATTAAAATTAACGTTAGGTGAGGAAAAGTCAGCACTGTTTCACTATCCACTGTATTCCATTGATTTAATAGCTGTTTGACCCACAAACTTTTTTTTTATTTCTAGAATGCTCTCTCGGTGTAGATGTACAAGCTGACGTCGTTCTACTGGTTGACGGTTCCTATAGTATTGGACTGACAAACTTTGCTAAAGTTCGAGCTTTCTTGGAAGTCCTGGTCAACACCTTTGACATTGGGCCGAAGAAGGTCCAAATCAGCTTGGTGCAGTACAGCAGAGACCCACACACTGAGTTCTACCTGAACACCCACCACGATCTGAGCGCTGTGGTCAAAGCCGTGAGAACTTTCCCCTACCGCGGAGGCTCCACGAACACCGGCAAAGCTATGACATACGTGAGAGAGAGGATTTTTGTTCCAACCAGAGGCGCTCGTGCGAACGTACCTCGCGTTACGATTCTGATCACCGATGGGAAGTCCTCGGATGCTTTCAAAGACCCAGCGGCTAAGCTTAGGAACTCGGATGTAGAGATTTTCGCAGTGGGCGTAAAAGATGCTGTCCGCTCGGAGCTCGAGGCGATTGCTAATCCTCCAGTGGAGACCCATGTGTACACTGTAGAGGACTTTGATGCTTTCCAGAGGATTGCCAACGAGCTAACCCAGTCCATCTGTCTGAGAATTGAGCAAGAGCTTCTGAACATCAAGAGGAGAAGTGAGTAGCGTCCGATTTTACCACTAACTGCTGTAATATTTGTTGGGCTCTGGGTCTGGATGTGCATAGAACCATATGTTTTGAACTCTGGTTTTGCACCAATTTGTACTAAAGTTTAAAGGGATGGTTGACCCAAAGATGAAAATTCTGTCATCATTTACTTATCCATATGTTGTTCCAAAATCGTATGACTTTCTTTCTTTCTTTCGTGGATCACAAAAGAACTTAAGCCCCGTTCAGACTACACGATTTTAGCCCGATTTTGCCACGATCTGCTTGACGTAGGGTGTCATGGAGATTCGTATACGACAATGGGCACGCATAATTCAATCGTTTCATCTCGTATAGTGTGTCATAGTGCACCTCTGCGACACCTCTGCGATGCTTCACGACGTCAACACAGAAAGACTAGCATGTTCTTTTTTTTTTTTTGTCATACACGACAAGTTCCATCACAGCTATGACACTGGCCAATAGGAGCACAGAAGCGCCTTTGTACAAGCTTTCAAACATGCCAAAATGAAAGGGAGACAATGGTATCAGTCCTGGTAGGTGTAATTTTTACAATGGAGGAAAATGTTCGTGGAGCTAGGGCAACAATACTCCTGCATTTATGATGAGGGACTACCGCGACACAGTGAAAAAAGGTCAAATAAAAACGATTTTACCTCAGTTCTCTTTGACAGTCCATACCATCCTCTTCATGCCATCCAGATTTGTGTCCATTGTCAGGTTTTCTTTCTTTTTTGGGCTTTTCTGACAAGACAGGGCAAAACACGCTGTTTGCTAGCCATTGTTTGTTTACGCTCATAGCACCTTCTGTCTTGTCTCGTGCTATTGATGACAGCACGCACGTTGTTAATGACGGCATGTGATGAATGGTCGGGTAGCATCGTATAGTCTGATATGTTTCTTGTTCATGACACGACAAGATTTTATGAGTCAAAATCGCATAATCTGACACAGTGACTGTCGTAACCGGCAAAAACATCGTGTAGTCTGAACAGGGCTTTATGTTACAGAATGTCCAAGCTTCTCAATTCCAAACAAGCTCCAAAACGAACAAGTATCAAAAAGTTCTAGTTGTGTGCTGTATTTTAAATCTTACAAAGTCATACCATAGCTTGGCATTGGAAACAGGCCAACTTATAATCTATTAGGTAACACATATTGCCTGAGCATGTAACTTTATTGTAACCTTTTTTGCCAATAAACTGGTATGTGAACAAAGTTCTCTTAGTTAATCAAAGGGAGGAGCCTAATATATTCCAATTCTGCTCTCTCTTCTAGGTCTGATTGCACCCAGGTCTCTGACCTTTTCAGAGGTGACCTCCAGGAGTTTCCGAGCTTCTTGGGTAATGGATGCTGTGGATGTGCAGTCCTATCTGGTGCAATACAGGCCAGACGCCGATACAGAAGCAGAATACATCTCTGTTTCTGTGCCAGGAGACACCCCTACGACTGTCTTATATCACCTTACTCCAGTCACAAAGTACGAGGTCAAAGTTTATGCACAATATGAGAAAGGCGAAAGCTTTCCTCTATCGGACTTTGAGACCACACTAGAAGGTGAGTATCTGTTCTATATAAATAGCTCATTAGTATTGATGTTCCTTTTGGGACTTTTAAAATAATGGTTTACCCAAATGTTGTTCTTTATGACTTTTTTTCTCTGTGCAACACAGTGTTGAGTTTTTTAAAGAATATACTGACCATTGTACCTGGTGACTTTTAGATTAAGCTGTTCTTTAAAAGTTGCATCAGCAACCTTTTTGTGACTCTTATTTTCCAATTTGTGCAGAACAAGGATCCGTGAACAACCTGAGGGTGTCCGAGGAGACCACCAGCAGTTTCCGTGTCTCATGGGGGGCAGCACCTGGTTCAGTGGTGCGGTACAGACTCACGTATGTCCCATATGCCTCGGTCCGAGGGGATATCGTGTTGCTAGAATCTGCAACAGTTGGCCCTGAGACCACCATTGTTTTGCAACAACTTTACCCAGTTACTACCTACCATGTCTCTGTGGCTGCCGAATACCCATCAGGGGTTGGGCCTCAGATGCAGATTGATGGAACGACCAAAGAAGGTGAATGGAACAATGTAGAGACTTCCTTTCCTAAATACTATGTCCAGCCAGGGTGATTGATCATTTGAAGCATAATACCATAGGATTAGTCTCAATTAATTTTATTGGAATTTTAATTGAGAAAGTGCCAGTTCAGTTTTTTTTTTATTATTCATTGTAAAATGTTCTTGAATTGTTAGATTATTAGTCAGTCAACTGGATTTACATTTGTTTAAGAGGGATGCCCACTCATTCTTGCATTTTCATTGGTTATTTTCCAGGATTTTCATATCAGAAAACTGGTGTAAAGTTTTGAGCAGCCAAACACCTTAAGTGAATGGAAAATCAAAGTTGATTTTGACAAAAAATTTTGACTTATGAGACCTTTCCCAGAATTTCTTTCATTGAGTTGGCAAAAAATATCTGTTTGGTTAGGCAGAACCTCTGGGTTCTTTATCAAGTCTGAGAGTAGTTAGTGTCCAAGCATGAGCCAGCTGCGTCTTAGTAGCTGCCTACAGCGATGCAGCTGCAGTCTGTCCACAGTTGTAATCTGCAAAAGATAAATCCCAGGTCATGACTTTTGACGCCTGTGTTAAACTGGAGTTTTATCTCTGCATTGTCTCTGTTCCAGTCAACAGATTAGTTTTCTAACTCCTATTTCATCAGTTTCTTAGTAAGGACATAATTCCTTAAAAAAAAATCGAAAGTGTGTAGTGATCAGACTTGTGATTTTTCACCTAGTGGATGATAAAACAACTGAAAAGCAACGTTAGACTTACATTGAAGTAGGGACCATTGGGGTTACTTTGTTTCTAACTGCTTTCTCTTCTTACATCTGATAGAAAGTGGCTCGCCGAGAGACCTGCGTGTTTCTGACAAGACAGTGTCGTCCATGCAGCTGTCCTGGGCTGTTGCGCCAGGAAGAGTCACTCAGTATCGCGTGTTTTACCAGCCAACAGAAGGTGGTGAGATGAAGGAAGTATCGGTTAAGGGGGACAACACAGCGACCTTGCTAAAGAATCTCCAGCCAGGCACAGAATACCAGCTGGCCGTGAGGGCACGCTACTCCTCTGGGTTAGGAGAGCCACTGCAGGGCACAGGAACCACACTAGAAGGTATGGGCATGCACTTCCTCTAAGAAACACACAATATGTGCAATGTTATCTTGAGAACATAACCCATTTTAGGGGTGGTGTGATGCAATTGTGAAAGCTCAGGGCTTGTAACTGGAAGGTTGCTGGTTCAATCTCAACAAAGGAGAGAGCCATAAATCAGGACCTCACACAAAAATTAACCAAGTCTTCTGAAACCATAGCTGATATAATGTAAGTTAGCTAAGACTATAGCAAAAATCATGTGGACTACTTTTCTTTTTGCCAGTCCCCATTTATTTTCATTGTTGATCATTAGTAAATGATAACATATGGTGGGACCAGCAAATTTCCAGTTACTATTCCTTTAACCCCAGGCTCCTGTATGCTACTTTGGATAAATGCCTGTGCAAAATGACATAAGCACTAAGTCTTCTGAGTAGGGATGCACGATATATCGGCCACCATATCGGTATCGGCCCATATCGGCTCATTTTTTCTGTTATCGGTATCGGCCTGATAAGAAAATTTGGCCGATATCTTAAAGCCGATAAATAATGCATTATTTCCTTCAGAGACACTTCAGATGCGCGCTGTTCGTTTGCAGCCTTTTGTGCAATTGTACATTGTAATATTGTGTTTATTTGATGTATATCTGATTTATCTCATATAGAATGCGTTTGGTTAAGTTAAAAGAGCGCTTCAGTTTACCGGTGATCATCTTTAGCTCAGCACACGCAGCTCAAACAGCAGTGCACAACATTAATAACTATGATTGGGAATGTCGTGTATATAATATTCTAATGAGAACATTATTATAATAAAACGTTGTGAATTCTTTGGGTTTAGTTGCCGTGTTTCAGCGCGTTGTTATGGGAAGAGCGCATCCACAACAGGATCACACATTCTGACTATAGCATGCAATAACTGTGTCATTTTGTACATATATAAGTTGTAATATTATGTTTATGTTGTATTAATATTAATCTCAGGATGCATTTCCTTGAGTTAAATAAGCTGCCAGCAAAACGCTTCAGTTTACCATGTTCATTCAGCTCTTCAGCTTCAGCACGCGCAGCTCAACGGCTGCTATTTAAAACAGTGGTATTAATTTGTTACTTTTTCAAAATCATTGATATATTATTAATAACAACAACCACTTGTATTTTTCTCTTATTATTTTCATCAACAATATGGTTTAGTAATTAAAATCATTTAATTATTGTCCGTGCAGAGGCTATTCCGTTTTATTGATCTATGGCGCATTCATTTTGATTCTTTACACGTGTAATGATGTCCAGTGACTTGTTTGCATTATTTATGCATAATTTTATTTATTTGTAAGACTTTTTTATGACTAAATTTGGTAATGGGAGAGTAAAAATATTTTT
The DNA here is from genome assembly GCF_001515645.1 of Sinocyclocheilus grahami. Classification (NCBI taxonomy): domain Eukaryota; kingdom Metazoa; phylum Chordata; class Actinopteri; order Cypriniformes; family Cyprinidae; genus Sinocyclocheilus; species Sinocyclocheilus grahami. The sequence goes on from NW_015505853.1 coordinate 1,406,916, forward strand.
AAAACGTACACCGTTCAAACTAGGCTGCTTATGTTGAAGTGTTTGGGATGTGGCTTTTAATGATGAGACCTTTTTTGTAATCAGGCTCTCAAAAAGTATATAACAATTTGGATATAGATTTATCGGCCAACATATCGGTTATCGGCTTTCAAAAATAAAGAATAATCGGTTATCGGTATCGGCCAAAATTTTCATATCGGTGCATCCCTACTTCTGAGTACCAGAGGATAAATCCCAGACATATCCCATGAAAAATGCTTGAATGTGGAATCATTGTAATTGTATACTGTTTTGTGTTTTGCATTGCAGTGCAAAATTTGAGTACATATTTTGGATCAGTTGAGAAAGTGCAGCCTTGGAAAGACTAGGAGCATTATTAACATCCTCAGCTTCTGTCAGAAAGGATAAACAAATAGATTGAACAGAGTGGAGTGATTATACTGCTCCTTCTTTCATTCAGCCCAGATAAACAGCTCAAAAGTCTTTTGGGGTTTCAGAGGATCAAATCTTAAACTACAGCAACATGGCTACAGTATTTGCAAATGAAATTATCAAGACAAAAGCTTGCCCATGTTCTTAAATCACTGAATTCCAGTAATCTTATGTCACTGAACCTTCAGATTTGAGGGCCAAAGATCAGAGCCCAGAAGGAGTTAAGTGATGGAAAACCTGTTAAGGGGATAGTTTACCCAAAAATAAAAATTCTGTCATCATTGAGCATAAAATAAATACTCTGGGCTGTCAGGAATACTTTTTAATGAAGACATATTGACCAAAAATGTGTTCTGAAGCTATAACTCTTCAGTCATGTGGACGTGGTATGGCTCAAATAAAATGATTAACACTTTTTCTTGGTATCTTTGCTCATTTGTTTTTGTTTTCACTGCCATTACTTTACCCAGCTCATGGTCATAAATATGGCAGATGAGCAGAAAGGCCATGTGACTGAAACAGATCAGCTTCTGTAGACTTGGTATATATTGCCTAAGTGGTGCTTTTTTGGCGAGATATATGAGTTTGGAAGAACATGAGGGTGAGTAAATGATGTCAGACTTTTTGGACGAATGATTCTTTAAATGAGAATTGCTGAGTTTGTTTTTGGTAGGCTAGAGATTTGGCCTTGGTTGTTCTCCTCTGTGGACCATGTAGCGGTTTGTGTAACATGCAGAAGTCCTGTTCTCGAAATCTGACTGACATTGAAGATTGTGAGATGGTAATTTAAGTTCCTCCATCCATCCATTGAGATTTGGTCAGCGGGAGATGGACTAAATTAAGCTCTTTAAAGCAGATAGTTACGTAATGCAGGAGCTATGCAGCTCTGGAACAAAGAGTAGAGCAGTCACCCAGACATCTCTGTTCCTTCCTTTGCGTCCTCAAGAGGATATGCATAAAGATGAGCATGAAAGATTTCCGTTCTGTCCCCAATCTGATGCAGGTGTGTGTTGACCGGGCTTTGGTCCAGTTTATGACCTAGCGTGTCCATTTGTAGAGCAGAGAAAGTCTACAATCCCAGATGCTACGTACATTTTGAGAGAATTCATGCTGTCTTAGCTAATCATTGACCTGTCTGTGTGCAGAGAGTCTTCAACAGGTTCAATTACTTCAAAAGGATGATTTCCAGCAAATCACTGAGAAGACCTTGAGAGATTCAGTATAAAAAAGCGAAATGCTATGTGGCGCTATAATAGTTCCCATATTTCTTACTTAAATGTTATTTTTGTTGTTTTTAAGCTGCACTGAACTGAAGAATTGTTATATTTTAAAGTCAGAGTGTAAAGTGATTTGCAACCCATTGTAGTTCTACAATTACTCGTTGAAATAAAATGTCTTTTAAAACGAAAAAACAAAAGTTCTTCAGCATAATTGAAGCGATGTGCAAAATGACTTGTCTTGTATCTGCTGAATCCGTTGCTCTAAAAATGTGTGTCTGTGACATCACTGAGTGAAAACCGTGAAACTAAAATCAGCTGTTTTGTTTCACCATCTCACAGAAGATTGAAAAATGAATCAAAAGGGTTGCCATCTGCATATATACAAAGAAGAATCAAGAGACGTGAGGAGTTATCATAATGTAAACTCAAAGGCGTGCACATGTGGAGCACGTTACCTGCCTTGTACTTTAGATTAGATTATTTCCAAAGGGATCTTATTTGTATTATATTATCATTAGAGTAGCACCTGGCCAATTGAAGGGAGACAGATTACAAAGCAGGAAACTATAGTGTTACATACAGATCATTTACATTTACATTTATTCATTTGGCAGACGATTTTATCCACAGCGACTTACAGTTGAGCAATACAACAGATGGTAATTTAAAATAAAGACTCAATCAGCTAGATACAAATGGGCCAAAAGGTGACTTTGTTCTCCAGCACCTGGGTATCTTCAGAGGAGGATTGTGCTTCCTGTTTGCCATCTGTCAAACTGACTAATGCGTTCAAGCTGCCCTAGCTGTCCGGCCTTTGACCCTAGAGATGTACGTAAAGCACAGATGAAGGGGACAACCGAAAGCTCTTCCAGCACCTGTGCTTTCCCAGTGATTGACATGAGGTTAAACTTCAAAAACGCTACAGAAAATTTAGTGCATGTGTATGGTCTGTCTCGGCTTTGGATTTCAGAGCAGCACGGGATGCCGGCTTTTTGAACGGAATTGCATCTTTAAATGGATATAAAAGATCGTTTGAATTTCAAGGCTCTTTTAAAGGCAGAGTCAAATAAAATCCTGCTGTTGGGCTGCAGAGAAAGTCATATGAAAGTCGCATGTTGAACAAAGATGTTAGAAGTCGCATTGTTCAATGAGATGCACTGTTTCCAATTTGTGAAAATTGTGAGGACTTATAATCGTGTCAGGCAAGGATGAGACAGAACAGGAGGCGAGGCGGGGGGGGGGTACATTTTCATTTACTTTAACATGATAAATAACTAAACTGAAATAAAAATGAATAAAAACTGTATAGACATTAAAAACTATAATAATTATAATATTTAAAGAACTAATAAATAACTAATAAAAATGACAGAAACACACAACAAAATTAAAATTAAAATGGAAAATATAAAAATATAAAAATAATAGCTTCAAAATAAAAATAAAAAACTATATGATATAGTTTTTATATTATTTATTATATAATATAAATAATTTTCACTATATTTCAAATGGATTGAAAGTATTGCACAGACATTTATACAGAAACAACCTTTAAATTGGCTGCATCTTCAGTCTTATCTTTACATCACTAGAAATGCCTGGAGATCATACTGTATATCTGATGGTACATCAATCTTCCTGAGACATGTCACATCATTTAAGTAGAAGTATTTCATAATGTGATGTAAAAAATGTGAGTTTGTGAAGTTTTTCTGCATGACAGAATGCTTTTGGGACTCTGTGGTGGGTTTTGTAAGATGTGTGTGTGTGTGTGTTGGTTTTAGACTTTATTACCAGCTGTTAAGTTTAGTTTCACCTGAATGAATTAGTGCTCATTGCAGTCCTGACACACCTGCACCAATGGCACCAGTGACATCATGAGAAATAGTGCATCTGCTTCTAGAAATATATCAGATTATGGCTCAGGGTGATTCTGCTAAAATACAGCTTGGAATGAAATCTTTTTCTTGCTTTTTGGAGAGTAAGTAAATAGACATTTTATCCAATGCAACTTTCAACTTTGCTCCTGAGCTTTCACTTAACCACACCAGCCAATTTATACCATTTCTCAATTTCTACCCATAATTTGTGTTTGTTAAAGTCAGTTTTTGTGTGTTGCCTGCAGAAGTGGGTTCACCGAAAGACTTGATAACCAGTGATGTAACAGATACCAGCTTCACGGCATCATGGACGGCCGCTCCAGGAAGGGTGAGGCAGTATCGTGTTCGATGGAGGTCTCTGTTCTCCGAGGAGTCTGGGGAGAAGATGGTGCCCGGGGATGTGACCAGCACGCTGTTGGAGAACCTCACCCCTGAAACACGCTACCAGGTGTCTGTGTTCGCATCATACGACAGAGGCAACGGAGAACCACTTGTGGGAGAGGAGACCACTGATGGTACGTAAACCTGTTTTAGTTGTTATTTTGTTATTGCAGTAACCCCATATTCTCTAAATCAGGAGTGCATGAGCTGATTAAAGCTAATAATTCATTAAATCATAAAATAATTAAATAGGGATGCACAATTAATTGAAATAAAATGTAAATTGCGATATGGGTTTTAAGGCTGCAATTTGGTCTGATGCACTGCATGTTTCAGAGTAAAGCATGACATTGTGTTAAATTTCCATATTTGTTACAATAACGAAACTATAGGCTGCATGCAAAATTGCATACTTCTGTTATATAGTAGGCGAAAACCATATGAAATGCATAGTATGTCTATATTTACAGTATTGATGTACTGATGGAGAGGATTTGTGAATAGCAGTGAGGTCACATGACAAAGATAATATGCCTGATGTAGTATGTCAAGATTACATTCATACTACATATAATGCACTTTTTCGTGAAAAGTTGCAAAGTAATTACTTGTAATGACTGTAAAACTCATTTTTGGAAGATTTAATAGTGTAAATAGAACTCATGAAATATGAAACAATAAAACAATTTGGGATGATTGGCTCGTTAAAGGAAGCAGGAGGTTAGGTTGGGTTTAAATCTAAATCTAGCAAACATCTTCCAGGAAAGAAAAAGGTAATACAGATGTGACAGGACATGCACGCCAGTACCTCAGGCATAGCCATTTAAAGTGCATCAATCGAAGGAAAAGAATGGAAAAGGATGATAAACCTTTTAATCTTAGCTAGTCGAAAAATTATTTAATGTTAGCGTGACTACTTCAAGTTGCGGTTTTGCACTTGGCACCGAATCTTGGCGAGTGCAGTGAGTTTTAAGTTTCTGTGCAGTAGTCACTTGCCTCTGTGTGGAAAAAGTGAGCTGATCGCAGCACGGGTGCAGTGAACATCACTGCTGCGGGAAAGAGCAGATTTAAAGGGTTGCATGTGTGCAAGGCAGCCCATAATGCAAGCCGTATGTCGACTGGGACGCTGGCTGAAGCGTGGATACGTTTTCTCTACCCAACTTAAATCGTACAAACTCGTGGAAACATAACACCAGTGTGGGGCTTGAGAGAGTATTGGAATAAGGAAAACGTTTGCTTCCTTTTGGCTTGCTTGTGGTTTCACGTTGACCTCTAAGCATCCCAGCTTGTCTGTCTTCATTTCACGTGTCAGTTTTTGATTTATCCTGGCCGTTGAGGAAAGTCTAGTAGAAATTTAGTTAAACTTTCTTGTGTTTGTCCATTTGTAGCATCTGAGTCTGCCAAGGCTTTACTGGTGTCTGATGAAACCGAACGCACCATGCGCGTGACATGGAAAGCCGCTCCAGGCCCCGTGGTCAGCTACAGGCTCACGTACGTCCCTGAAGTCGGCGGTAAAGAGATGACGATGAAGATCCCCGCTAACGTCACCATCACCGTGTTGAGGAAACTGCAGCCCCTGACCACCTACAACATCAAAGTGCATCCCATTTACAAACGAGGAGAAGGAAAAGCAAGGCAAGGAGTAGGAACCACACGTACGTTGGCCAATAATTCAAAGCCCATGAATCACAGATATGTGCAGACACAGGCACACATCACCACTTAGAGTACACTGCAAAAAATTATGCTCATCCAAAGTGTTTTGGTCTTGTTTGAATACAAAAATCTACAAGTTCTTAAATCAAGATTAAATTATTTGAGAAGTGAAAAGACCTAAGATATCTGAAAAAAATTATTTTCCTCACATTCTTTCTTGTTTTAATAAAAAACTCACTTAATTTTGATTTATTTTTCAGAAAACAAGACTTAATATCTTAGGTCATTCTGCTTCTCAAGTAAATGTTTCTTGATTTAAGAATGTTTAGATATTTTCAAAACAACACATAAATTCTGAAGAATTTTTTTTTTTGTGGTGTGGTATTATGGATTGGAACAATTAAAGTGTTCAACTTCAATACATAACTCCTCCTAAATAGTTTTTGCTACATGAATTAATACGCATTTAAGTATTCTTAATTATGATCAAGCTTAAGATTTTCACCTTGAATTATAAAACAGGCAAAAAACACAGACTTCGATTGGAAGAAGGACCTGAGCCGTATCAAGAGACCACAATATCACACTATTCAGACTTTTGGCTTGGTCCACTAAGCAACTACACTAGCAACTGCATGGCAATGTGTAAAAGAGCATCCTAAACACCTTTACAATTGCATAGCAAATGTCCTGAAAACCACTCAAAGTGCCTTAGCATCATGCAAGTCACATTATTTACTCAGAAAATGTCAAATCTAGTGATTAAATTAGCAAATGCTGATATCTGTTACTCTACATCTTGCAGTGTCACGATTTAAAGCCCCAAGAAACCTAAAGACCTCTGAACCCACCAAAACCAGTTTCCGTGTATCCTGGGATTCCGCTCCCGGTGATGTACGAGGGTACAAAGTCACTTTCCATCCCAGTGGTAATGAGATTGATCTGGGAGAATTTCTAGTTGGACCATACGACAACACGGTTGTTCTAGAGGAACTCAGGTAATGTTAAGAATCAACTTTAGATGTTTCTCTTCACATAAAGATGCAAATTTTACTTCTTGTTTTTGGGTGACACATATGGTTTCAGTTTTATCCTTCATTCACAGAGCTGGAACAGAATACTCCGTTGCTGTTTTTGGCATGTTTGATGGAGGTCAAAGTATGCCGTTGGCAGGGGAGGAGAAGACCACCCTCTCTGATGCACCTGAATCTCGTTCTGTTGATTTCTCCGGTATAATCTCAGCACATCATGCATACTGTAACATCACATATGAATGTTCTTAGCATGCACTTTCTGTTGAGAAATAAAAGTTTAAAAGTATATAAAAAAAATACAAGTCAAGCGTTAAGGTTAGGACAACAAAAAAATAAGCCATTAAAGCAGAATTGAGGAAGGGAGTCTAGATGTATTAGTGCAGTTCAAATATTATAATTATATGTTTTAATAAATAAGTGCATGATAAATATAAAATATATAAATATTAATTATATAAAACAAATACGTAACAATGAAAAATATAAATTATAATATTTTGTATTTATATTATAGAATTATAATTTATACTTTTCATTGTTTTATATTTCATCGTTTAATGTATCCTCAATATTATTAATATATTTGGTATATATATATATATATGTGTGTGTGATGAGTGGGGGCGGGGCCGGGAGCCGTGGTAACGTTTAAAGAAGATTTTAATAAAATAAACAAACACGAAATGAAAGTAAAGCGGCAGCCCCTCGCGGACGACTGCCGCACACAAAACACAAAATAAAGTCCAGGCCTGGTCCTCTCTTGTCTTTCACTGTCGTCGCTCCTCCTTTTATCCTTCCGGAGCTCCTCTGTGGGACTCGAGACCGGTGAGTGGTGCAGGTGTCGCTCATTATCAATTACTCCACAGGCCTCGCTCCGTTCCCACGGCTCCCGGCCCCGCCCCCACTCGTCACAGTATGTAATGATAGTCCACTGAAGGCAAGTTGAAGTAGTTTTAGTCAACAAAAGGAGACTCAAAATACAAAAATAAACAAAGACTTGACTTGACATAAACTTTACTATGAACATAGACTCACCAGCAGTGGATTACACGAAAACAAAGTTAGACCAAGGACAATGGTAACCTGAGGGCTATATATACAAAGACACTAATTACTAGCAAGAGACACCTGGAACAATCAAGACAAAGACCCAATGAGAATATAGGACACATGACTAAAACAACCAATCACAACATGACACATTAGATGTGTTCGACTTGAAGTGGCGCTACACAGACCGATCGGTGTATGATGTCAAAGTACCGCGTGAGCAATTAGACAGCAAACGTCTCCTTATGCTTTCGAATCGCTCTCGCAGTACTTTGATGTCATACACCGATGCTGCGCAGCGCTGCTTCAAGCCGAGCACAACTATTGACTAAGGGAGCACATGACAAGATACATGAGGGCAAGGGAATCTCATGACAAACCAGGAAACATAACCATGACTAAGCTACAAAATAAAAGAAATGAAAACTTAAACAAGAAACAAAACCCAAACTCCAAAAACAGACATGACAATACACACACACAAACACGCACACATAATATGTATGTATGTATATATATATATATATATATATGCACACATATGTATGTATGTATATATATATATATATATATATATATATAATTTCACCTCATTTTCACTTTCATCTCTTTCTAATTTTTTTTTTTTGTTGTTGAATAGACTGCCAAAATTTTACACAAAATATAAAAGTAAACGTGAATTTTATAGGAGGTGAATCTTTAAGAAGTGTTTCTCAATGCTAGATGTAACAAAAAATAAAAAAAGTAATGGGCTCATTCTGATGAACAGAAGTAAACAAATGGACATTGTTTGCATTGCGAGATCAAGCGTATGGTTTGAAGTTGTGGGCTCAAAGTCTTTGGCAGCACAGTTCGCCAGCAACAGTATCTTGAGTTTGATTCTGGCAGCTATTGGCAGGCAGTTTAAAGACTTGAGCATAGTCGTAATGTAAAAGACTTTCCAGAGGTTAAGTCGTGCAGCATTGAGGAGTTAAGCAGCAGATGCGGGAGGATGATGGGAGTGTGCTGCAGGAGTTTAGTTGTGAAACGACAAGAGCAAAGGTCACGTGAGGGCACTGTTTTCCACGTGTATCGGCAGGACCTGACTGCAAACTAGCCCAAACCAGTGATCTGGTCTAGCTGGATGACTCTAGGATTCTAAAAGTCAAAATATTTCCTAAATACTTGTTACATTATTATGTGATTCATCAGGAAATTAAACATTCCAAAGGGGAAAAAAATATTATTTTTTTTTAGAATATTTCATCAAAATAATGCAACTTTTTATTATATCTAATAGCTCACTTAGTATTTTCATTCACCATGTCATAATCAGAACTTTCATCTCATCTGGCAACATATCTTGTATTTGAGAGTTTACCTGTTTTTCCTCCCTCTTTTTTAGCACCATGACACGAGTTCATGGGAAAAAAATGCTCTGGTTTCAGTTATGGACTATTTCATAGAAGAGAGAGAAAAGGCCACTGAATAGCACAAGATTTTTAAACCTTTTTAAAAAATTTACTTTACATTTCAATTTATTTTATGAACAATTAATACAATAAATTTTTATTTTTATTTTTATTTTTGTTTTTGTTTGTAATGTCAATCAGTTAAGATGATTCTGCTACTATTTTACAGGAAGTTGTGGCCTAATGGTTAGAGAGTCGGACTCGTAACCCAAAGGTTGCGGGTTCGAGTCTCGTACCGGCAGGGATTGTAGGTGGGGGTAGTGAATGTACAGCGCTCTCTCCCACCTTCAATACCACGACTGAGGTGCCCTTGAGCAAGGCACCGAACCCCCAACTGCTCCCCGGGCGCTGCAGCAAAAGAAAATGGCTGCCCACTGCTCTGGGTGTGTGTGTGTGTTCAGTGTGTGCACCTTGGATGGGTTAAATGCAGAGCACTAATTCCAAGTATGGGTTAGCCACCATACTTGGTCACATGTCACGTAACTTTTTTTTTTTTATTATTATTATTTTTTCTTATTTCTGTTAAACCATTTTATTTATTTATTATTTTTTAATATAGTTATATTTTAATTTAGTTCTAGTTTCCGATCTACCAACTTTAATCAGTTTGACCAAGATTGTTTACAAGTTTAAAGTCTATATACAGCAAGCCATAAAGACCATCGAATGATTGACCAATGACCATCCTGGACCAGTTAAATCCAACTACAATCAGCTGGTACCAGATTTTAACTCGATTTTCCAGCAAGAAACCGGTTCCACCACACTCCTTATTATGTATAATTATTTTATGAGCATGCTTGTAAACAATCAATTTCACAAGCTATTTTTCACTTGCAGACCATGTGTGATGTGTCCAGAGAGATCACCAGTGCTCTAGCCTCAGTTTTGGGGCTCCTCTCACATTCAATAGGTATCTGAAGTGCAACTGAGGTGGAATTCGCAACAGAGAAGAAGCCCGTATTTCATACATCACAAAGGGCTACTTCTTTTCTCTGTAGAACAAAAGCAATGGCAATTCCAGGAAAATGGCCTCCAGGGCCGGACGCCAAAAGGGATTTGGATGCAACTCAAGACTGAAGTTTCACAGAAGAAAACTAGAAATTGAATGGAAAGAGTCTGTAGCTTTAAGAAATGAACAAGAAATAAAAGTGTTCTCTAAATGTGTGATGCTTTTAAGTTATTGCAGTGTTAATGTGCTTTTTTATTTGCTGTGAGCATGTGTACACGTCTCTTCCCTGTTTCTCATCGCTTTCCTGTTGAACTCTGCCTACCATCAGCAATTATACAATCACAACTAAGCTCCCCTTGGTGTTTCTCGCTGGTGTTTTACTTGCAGAAAAACAGTGTGTAACCACAGCCAAGGCTGATATTGTACTGCTAGTTGATGGATCCTGGAGTATCGGCCGTTTGAACTTCAAAACCATCCGGACTTTTATTGGTCGCATGGTGGGCGTCTTTGACATTGGCCCCGACAAGGTTCAAATCGGCAAGTCTCTTGTGCTTCTGTTTGCTTCATCTTTTCAGATATACTAATGGTATATATATGCATCTGGACTCCAGATGTGAGCTTTATGCTAGGGTGCCATATTGAGTTATTACCAGTCATTTTCTCACTTGCATCATAATGGTGTGTGCTTCTCTCACAGGTTTGGCTCAGTACAGCGGGGATCCCAAAACCGAGTGGCATTTGAATGCCCACGCCACCCGTGAATCCCTGCAGGAGGCTGTGACCAACTTACCCTACAAAGGCGGAAACACAATGACGGGTACCGACCCATTACCTATGTGCCTTATTGTTTACAATCTTGAAGATGCACTCGTATTTGTTCATCAATTCCTGAAAACGACATTTAATGGTGATTTGTGTCATTTATGTCACTAGTGGTACCAAATGGATTTTCAAAAATGATAGAAAAATCAGAAAGTTCCTGCAACAGTTGGGTTATAGAAGTACTGTAAAAAAAAAACCCATAGGAGAATTTATTTATTTTTTAATTACTTTAAACCTTTTGTAGATAACCTTACTGTGTGCCATGAGGTTACAAATTGATGGTATACTGTATGCTTTTGTTGAAGCTGTCAGCCTGCATAATTTTAACTTATTTGTTAAATAATCATGTTTAACAGCAGAATTCCTGTTGAAAAACTACATTACCCATGATTCTGCAGAGAAATCTACACCAGTCAGAGGGTCGAAACAAGCAAATCACACCAAATCATGCTTTATTCGATTAATGGATTATAGGAAACATATGAAGCTCAATCCACATTAGAACTATTGAAAAATTGTGACCGTAGATGCCATCAGATGAAACCAACCTGCTTCCTGTGTTTCCAAAGGTATGGCCTTGAACTACATCCTCCAGAACAACTTCAAACCAAATATGGGTATGAGACCCGATTCTCGTAAAATTGGTGTCCTTATTACCGACGGCAAATCTCAAGATGAGATTGTAGTGAATTCTCAGAGACTGCGTGACTCTGACATTGAGCTCTATGCTATTGGTAAGTTCTTTTTTCTTTGACATTGTTGGCATTCTGTCAGTTCAGTCTCAATGGAAAATGAAAGTCTGCATGCTAATAAGAGACACTCAACCCAGAGCTCTCCTGTATCCAAATATCTCACAACTTTTCATTTGGCAAGACTACAGCTTAATCTACGTCTTGTTGACCCAGCTGAACTAATTGAGATCTTTCAATAATGATCTCCTCTTGGCTCCTAGGCGTGAAAAATGCAGATGAAAATGAGTTGCGATCCATTGCCTCCGACCCTGATGAAATCCACATGTACAATGTCAACGACTTCTCCTTCATGTTGGACATCGTGGATGACCTCACTGTCAACCTCTGCAATAGTGTTAAAGGCCCAGGTACAGTCACGCACTTGACTAGTGTATGTTTTGAATGCAAAACGGTCTATGAATCTAAATAAATCTCTCCTGGATCTTTTCTACAGACTAGAATAAATAACCAAGAACTCCCAAAGCTCCCAAAGTTTGGCTCAGCTAAATAGCTTGAACTCTTGCCATCCATTTTTGATTTGCACTCTTGTTTTCCCAGACAGTTCTTTGTTTTGTTTTTTTCTAATAATCTCGCTGAAACGACTGTGAGGAAAAACTGTAGGTTGTACTCCGATCCTCCTTGGGGGATAGCAGTGATTTACAGAACCATGAAACTTGTGATATATAACCCATTTAACCTTTTGCAAGAAGCTAATAGGCCAGAGGAAGATTTACAGTCTGACACCACTGCTCATATTTTCCCATTGCTTTCTATGAACCAGTTGGTGGCCCAGGGACGCCCACTGACTTGGTGACTTCTGAGGTCACACACTACTCCTTCCGTGCTACCTGGATGCCACCTGACGAGCCAGTGGAGAAGTTTCGTATCGAGTATATCCCTGCTGCTGGAGGAAAGACTGCAATGGTGAGCGTTTAAAACACATATATCCGGCTCGTGTTCAAATGGTAATGCATGCACTCTTCACAGTCTTCACAGACTCATTTATTAACTTACAGCTTCTTTATACTGTAACTCTTTTCCAAAACCTTGTGAGCTGCCTTCTGGTTCCTGTTCCCTGCATAAGGAGCTGCCTCATAAAGCAACCTCCAAACCATCACAGAACGTCAAAAATCTCTTATTTGGATCACTCTAATAGACAGCAACTATTTAGCTGTGTCTTCAGCTGCTTCTTGAAAGTTTGGGTGGAGGTTGGCAGCTCATTCCAACATAGAGGAACAGAGAGGGTGAAGGTTTTGAAAAAAGCAACTCTGCGGCTTGTAATGAAGAAACAACAAGGCGTTGATGGTTTAGTGAGTGTAGCTGGCTCACATTGATTCTTGTAGAGTTTGACATTAGCATGTTGCCAAGTTAATGGCACAATACTATAATAAGCTTAAAGATATATAGCAGTTTTAGAAACATATAAAGTTTAAAAATATAAATTTTTTATCAACAGTTTTCAGTATTGAATTAAATATTTAAGTATAATCGGCATTTCACTTAATTTGTCTGGGATTTCGTTTTCACAATGCTGCTTTCAAAATTGGCCCAAACAAGTTGCCTTAGGTAGCATTAAAGGGATAGTTCACCCAAAAATTTAAATGTTGTCATTAATTACTCACCCTCATGTTGTTCCAAACCCGTAAGACCTCCGTTCATCTTCAGAACACAAATTAAGATATTTTTGAAGGAATCTGAGAGCTCTCTGACCTTCCCGTAGACAGCAAGGGTCCTTACACGATCAAGGTCCAGAAACGTAGCAAGGAGATCGGTAAAATTATCCATGTGACATCAGGGGTTCAACCGTAATTTTACATAGCTATGATAGTACTTTTTGTGCGCAAAAGGAAAAAAACCCTACTTTATTCAACAATTTGTCACCAGGGTGACACGGAGGAGACGAATTGTTGAATAAAGTCGTTTTTTTTTCTTTTGCGTTAAAAAAGTACTCACTTTCTAAATGCTGTTTAGGAAGACAGCTCACTAACGTTTGGAACAGAATTCATATGTGGATATCATTTATTTATTATTGTGCCCATTGCATGGTCGCTATAAAAGTAAAGTTTGATGAAGAGTAACATTTGACATTTAATTTCCATATCTCTACATACCTCTTGTGTAACCTTAATAACTTCTATAGAACAGGACAGCTTTCATATAACGTTCATTCAAAGCTATGCAGCTTGTCATATTTTATTTTAATGTTTATGCTGTGTCTATATGGCTTAAAAGTATCATGAATCAGTATGGGCTGAACTAGATCCCATAAATCTCACAACATGCCCCGCGTATTCCCGCGCTGAAGAACCTGCAACTTCAGAAAGATGATTTCAGATGGCCACATGCCTCCCTGTTTCACCCCTCCGTCTTGTGTAATGCCCCTCTCAGCAGACAATCACCTCTCCCTGATGATGTTTTACAGATGTTCGCTGATGGCGAAGAAAACACAGTTGTCCTGGTCAACTTGAACCCCATGACAGAGTATATTGTCAGGGTCTATGGAGTGATCGGTGAGGAGAGCAGTGAGCCTTTGAAAGGAACTGAAACCACATGTAAGTTAACCTTTCCTGTTGTTTATCGCACTCGTCCTCCTACTGTTCAGTCTCATTGTCTGATGAAACTCACTACATAAACATATCTTTACCTCAACCACTGGAAACTGGAGCTGCTTCCTTGCATACTGGGCTATATTCAAAACCTTATTAGCTACATTCTAACTGAAAATGGAATTTGATACCGCATAGTAACCATCCAGAACACCCTAGCAAACACCACTTTCATTTCCTCAAGTAAATATTGTTTTATTTATAATTGAAACTGCCTGCATTTCCCACCAACTTTTGAATGACCAAGCTTGTCACAATGCCTTTTCCACAAAAGATAGATGTAGTAAATTTGGCCTAAACAAGACATCCTGTAAGTCTGGAATGGCCTGTGTGCTGGGAACTTTCTAATGATGTCTGAAAATGTGTTTAGGTAGGCAGCTAAGTATTGTTTGGAGCAGAGCCAATATAAAACCGCAAAGAAATACTGTAGCTCCTATAACATACAGTTTTAATGCTGGTTTCCACATCGCAAATACGAAGCAGCTGTAAAATCTGTGAAGTGGTCCCTCGTCAACAGCTTAGTTTTGGTCTTATAGATGGACAAAGTAAACTTGAATCATTTTTACAGATTTAAAGTAAACAGAACATCTTAATTGGCTATTCTCACTTCATAGTTTGCTTAAGTCTTTTTTACATTTCTCACTATAATGTTTATGATCAACATTACAAGGCCTTATCCCATCGTAAAGAGAGCCTTATCGTTTTGTCATGAGCCACTTGGATGCAATAATCTGCTGTGGTCATTGTGGCTTTAGCTTTATGGTCATTTAATGCTCATGTTTGACCAAAGTGGGAACGCTGATGAGAAATCACAACGTTTTATTATTATTTTTCGTT
Organism: Sinocyclocheilus grahami; assembly: GCF_001515645.1. NCBI lineage: Eukaryota > Metazoa > Chordata > Actinopteri > Cypriniformes > Cyprinidae > Sinocyclocheilus > Sinocyclocheilus grahami. The sequence continues at coordinate 1,421,971 of NW_015505853.1, forward strand.
CTTATAAAGCTGTATTTTAGATAAAAGTTTTCCCTCTTTTGGATTTCCCCAGTGCCCCTAGCTGCTGTCACCAGCATGACAGTGTACGACGAGGCCATGACGTCCATGCGGGTCAGATGGGAGTTAGTGAGTGGAGCCAGCGGGTACTTGCTGAACTACAACACCATCAACGCCAGCGTGCCCTCTGGAAAGATGGAGGTGAGTGCCTGTCGCACTGACGCCTTCCAGAACACCCTCCAGACGATCTCTCAAAATTTCCATCTCTGCTTTATTAAACCTCAAGGCAAAGTAAACCCACCTCTGCCAGCAGCTGCCTTAGCATAGCCAGATGGTCTAGGCAGAGAGTAACTGTTTTACAATGCTGTACAGGCCTATAGGAAAGAAAATCACAAATGAGATAAATATGATATATTCTTTTCCATTTTAATTCCATAATGTGACAAACAGCATTAATTTAATAAAGTATTATTTAGAACTATTAGAAGTATTTAAATAGTGTTATTTATTTTATAGTACATTATATATTACAGTACAATGTATATTACTATTTTGAATGATTAGCTTTCATCTAAATTTAAGTAAATTTGTTAAGTGCTTTTTTATTAGTATTTTAAAAATATTTCTATTGAGCTTGAATATTTTTTTTAATTAATTCAATTAGTTGCTAGGGAAACATTATATAACATAATAAGTAACATAGGGATTCAAGTTTTTCACCTAATATTTATATTTTATTTAACATCAGTTTTATTTAAGTTTATTTAAATTTATATTTTTTGATAGTTTTAATTTGAATTTTTTTTTATTATTTAATTAAAGTGTAACTAACCTTTTAATTTATTTAAAATGCAATTAAACTAAGGTAAAATGTAGTCAACAAACAGGATATTCACTGAGGATTTTTTTCAATCGGAAATAAAGGAAACTCCTCTGGAGTTTCAGAAAAGTTCTTAAACTTTGCTCAGAGTTGCAAAAGTAAATGCTGAAGTCTGCAATCAGTATCAATCAGTATCAAGCATTCCTTTGAAACCAAATGATCTGATCTGCTATCCACATCCATTGTAGCTCTGTACTCTACTTTTACTGTATGTCAACTATTTTTTATTTCACCTTAAGAATTTTTGGAGACATGTGAGACTGTTGATTATTAAATTAGGCTTAACCTAAAACTCCATTTGGTCTACTGAGCAGTGAAAGAGCGACCTCTGAGCAATGAAATCTTCTTCTTTTTTGAGGGGGGGAAAAGTCACAACCTTCATCCCAGGAGATCAGGCTGATCTGATTTAGTCTGGAGGAGACATACCGGGAGTGTGTTTATGCCAGGTGTTTCTCCTAACAAGTCTTGTCTCGCTGAGCCATTACTTCGCTAATGTCCATCCTTTTAACATTCCTCCCTCCTGCAGATGCGAGTTGCTGCAGATGTGAATGATGTCCAGCTATTGCAGCTGCTTCCAAACACGGCGTATTCAATCTCCCTGTTCGCCCTACATGGGGAGGCGGCCAGCGAACCACTCATCGACAGAGGAGTCACTCGTATGCTAGTCTTCTCTTTATTTTCAGATGGTTTCATCTGTTATTGTTAATGCATAGTATATGTTTTTATAAATCAACTGAAATGCATCTATTTCTCTCCCAGTGCCTCTGCCTCCAGCGGGTGAGCTGAGAATCTCGGAAGTGACTCACAGCTCTATGCGTCTCACCTGGGATGCAGCTCCTGGGAATGTCAGGAAGTACATCATCACCTACAAGCCAGAGGATGGAGATCTGAAAGAGGTGATCAAAATGTGTAATTCACACAGCAGGGATCGTCACAATCGAGGATTTAATATGATTTAGTAATCAAAACTCAGCAAATTCCAAATCTCTAAAATGTCCCATGAATCATTTGTAGATTTTTTAAAACCGCTTCTATTTAAGAAAAAAAATAAAAATAATGGTTCTTGAACATACATTACTAGTCAAGTTTTTTTGAAAGAAATCTATACTTTTTATTATTCACCAAGAATGCATTAAAGTGATCAAAAGTGAAAGTAAAGACATTTATAATGTTACAAAATCTATTTCAAAGAAATGCTATTATTTTCTGTTCTGTTCTTCTCAATTTATCAAAGAATCCTGAAATAAATGTATCATGGTTTCCACAAAAATATTAAGCAGCATAACTATTTTTAGTATTGATATTAATAATAAATGTTTCTTGATCAGCAAAACAGCATATCAGAATGATTTCTGAAGGATCATGTGACACTGAAGACTGGAGTAATGATGCTGAAAATTCAGCTTTGCACCACAGGAATAAATTACATTTTAAAATATATTCAAATAGAAAACAGTTATTTTAGTAAAAATATTTCACAGTATTACTGTTTTTACTTTATTTTTGATCCAAGAAATACAACCTTGGTGAGCAGAAGAGACTTTTTTTCAAAAACATAAATTAAAAACAAAAACTTACCAAACCTTGCCATCTAAATGTGCCAAATAATTTGAATCGCAGTTTAATGGACTGTCAGTTTAAACATCTTTCTATGATGGATAGTTTAAATTTGAGAAATAGCCTGAGCTATTTAAGGAATGTGAGATAAAAGAAGACTCGAGCAGTAGATTAGCATAGAGAAACTTTCGCTTATTATTAGGTTATTGGTTATTGTAGAGAAGGTTTTGCTTACAAAGGGTTCATTAGCTAGGACTAAGACCGCATATTTACCTCGCTGTGAGGTAATTGGTTAGATGGCAGGGATTTGGCTTCCCCCATGCCTTCCTGTCTCTCTGCAGCGATGCTTTTATGGATATTTCCAGAGTGCTGCCCTTATTTTTCCAAAAGGAGTCTTTTATCTTTGAAGATCTTCTGAGATGAACCAGTGGAACTATTTGTGGAGGTCCGAAAGGTCACGTCCAAGCAAACTTGTTGATAGGATGCAGACCGTTGTTTTTCTCTTCTTGGACATACTCTGGAATGAGGTTAAGATGACCTGATTCACTGAGCCGAACTCTGAATCCATCTTTGGATCTATACAAGGCAAAACATCGCTATTGCTGTTTATTATACTTGGGGATTTAAGTATGACGTGCATGATTCATCAAATCATGTGTCTGTCTTGTTTAGGAAAGATGTGTTGTTACTTTACCAAGTGATCAGACTTTGATCACGATTTTTGCCTGACGTGTAATAAAAAATAACAAGCGAAAAAGGAGGGATATCTCGAGCCCTTAGGTTAAGAAAAGCCCTAAGTTAAAAGGCTAAGCAAGCTCATAGTTCCTAAAGGGTCCACTAAAGGTTTCTTAAGTATGTCCCTTTAACTGCTTAGGTGTTCCCTTAAGTTCTGTTACTGTATGCATTTCAACAAAGTCCTTAGTAACAATTTCACCCTAAAAACGAATTAAATGACCAAAATAAGTCATTTGCTGAACTTAAATACAGTGATTGATTTTGTGTTAATTGAGAGTGAGGAAGAACCAAGGCACATTGTTAATCATCTAAATAAGGTATTGTAAATATTAAAAGTATGACATGATTTGCTTTTTGTCAAGACATCTTTCAACAGACTAGGGTGAAGTCAGTGAATATATTAACAAAGATTTGGGACAAATGTAATTTTTAGGATTCAGGATAGTAAAATCACTTAAGGGTTTTCATGCAATCAGGCACAGAATATCAGAGACTTGAGCCAATAAGCGACCACTAAGAACAAGACAACTAAGAATCCACTAAGAAAACCTTAGCAACCACATAGCAACATCCACAACATTTTTGAATAATGACATTGAGTTTTGCAGAGGCAAGCATTGTCTTCAGAAAATCTAATGTGGTAGTAGTGTACTTGTTTTAAAAATTCTGTCAAAAAAAAAAAAACACACCCAGTTTTCACTCTGTTGCACCAACACAGATTTCAGTCCTTGTGTAACGTAGTCGAGGCAAGTCGGCCTGTCAGAAGCATCTGTTATTCCTTTTCCCTTGATATGTGTTAATGTTAATGTTGACATTGGTGTTTGACAGGTTGAGGTCAACGGTGACATCACCACTCTGGTTCTCACCAGCCTCCGCTCTCAGACAGAGTATGATGTTGCCGTCACTCCCGTCTACGATGAGGGTCCAGGAAATCCCATGCTTGGCAGCGCAATAACTGGTGAGCTTATAATCCTCACTTATTTTCAAGATGACACCAAATGACCGATGATGTTGGTTTGGCAGCAGCAATTACTTCACGGCTGCTGGGTTTAGTTTGCTACGTTGGTGTTGAACTATGTGACTTACTGGCTACAAGACCTGCAATTTCAGCAGGTCTTTCAAGCTGTCTGTCTGGATAATGACTGCCATGTGTGACGCCACCCTTACCCAAGCCACGTGTATGTGTTCATGGCTTTACTTTATCAGTCCCAAGGGTAAAATCCTTTATCAGTCCCAGCTGATCTGCAAGTCCGCTGACAAACAAACCACTTCCTTTTACACAGGAACACGTTTGCTTGCTCCAACTTGTCAGTTCATATGGTTTACAGTCCATGGTTTCAGACCAGTTTCTATATGCCACATACTTTCTCTGTTGACATTCAGATGTGGTTCCTGCGCCCAAGAACTTGAGGTTTTCTGAGGTGGGCCAGACTTCATTCAGGGCCACATGGGAGCATGGAGCACCAGACGTTGAACTGTACCGCATCGGTTGGACCAAGCAGGGAGAGAACAACGTCAAATACGTATGTTTACCAGTTAAATATTTGTACCAACATTTACGCTTATTCATTTGAAATACGCTTTAATTCAAATCAACTAAAGACTTTGGAGATGCAACCCCCATTCGCTCACACTCTTAAAAATAAAGGTTCCAAAAGGGGGTTTTACAGCGATTCCATAGAACCATTTTTGGGATTCCCAAAGAACCTTTTTAGTGAACAGTTCTTAAAATATATTTTTTTCTCAAAGAACTTAAAATAACCTTTTTTCCCTACTAAAAATAACAATGGAAACGTTTCAAGATTCAAGATTCAAGATTTTTTATGTCACATACATGGTTATATAGGGAATATATGACCAGCAGTGAAATGTAAGTCAGGTCCGCTCCATGGACAGTGCAATTATTAAAGAATACAAACACAAGAAAATTGTATATAAATATAGGTATAGAAAAAGTAAGATAAAAAAATAAGAATAAAATAAAATGCGCAGGACAGTATATTGTAGACTTAATAAATATTATGATGAGCAGGAATGTACAAGAGAAGAATGTGCAAACAGGTTGTACAGGGTAGTTACATAGCAGCAATAGAGGTAAAAAAGTAAATAAATAAAATATTACAGAAATTGCTGTGTGCAAGTGACAATGTCAGTATATTAAGTATCTTACTGCTTATTAAGTGAAGTCATGTTGGTGTTAAGAGACTGAGTTTGAGTTTAGGAGCCTGATGGCCTGGGGGAAGAAGCTCCTCCTAAGTCTCTCGGTTTTTGCCATCAGGCTACGTAAGCGCTTACCAGATTGAAAGCAAAATTAAAAGACAGTTACCAGGGTGGTTGGAGTCCTTGATTATTTTAACAGCTCTGCTTTTGCAGCGTTTGAGGTAGATGTCCTGTAGAGAGGGGAGAGCAGACCCTGAGATGCGCTCAGCTAAGCGTACAACTCTCTGCAGGGCTTTGCAGTCTTGACTGGAGCTGTTCCCATACAACACTGAGATACACTGAGTCAGTACACTTTCTATGGCCCCTGAGTTTTCAGGATTGCTGGCGAAACCCTGAATTTTCTCAGCTGTCGCAGATGGTACAGTCTTTGCCTGGCTTTATTAACCTGAGTTTGGATGTGTGAAGTCCAAGTCAGGTCCTCGGAGATGTTTACACCAAGGTACTTGAAGCTCCTCACCCTCTCCACTGGGGTCCCACTGATCATAAGAGTTCCATGGATGTTGAAGGTTCTTCATGGAACCATTGATGGCAAACCAGAACCTTTATTTTTAAGAGTGTACCATTTATTTTAAATTAACATCAAATTACACAAATGTAATGAACTCTCTCAAATAATATGTGAGTCTCACCGGAATTGATCTTTGTAGGAAATCATGAGTCGTGAAGAGACAAGCCACGTTTTGACAAATTTAGACCCAGACACAATGTATGACGTCACTGTCACAGCCATCTACCCCGATGAGTCGGAGAGCGAGGATCTGATGGGGAGCCAACGCACATGTGAGACTAACACACAACCATGCATGTAAAACACAGACTCTTGAGTACTGGGACAGAATCAGTCTACAAAACTGAGTAAATAGCAGTTTTTGTATAAAGGAATTCAAAACTTCTTTTGTCTCTACAAATCAGTTTTTTTCTTGCCAATCACTGAATATGCCAACACTTTTAAATGCAAAAATATGTCAAATACACTACTGTTCAAAAATGTAGGGTCAGTAATGTCTTGTAATAAATTAATAGGTTTTTTTTTCAGCAAGAATACATTAAATTTACATTTATAGATTAAAAATATCAAATAATCTTTAAAATATACATATATTTATACTTTTGTTCATCTTTAATTAAAATATGTTATATCTGTTGACAATACAATAAAATTATGTGTTGTTTATCCTTTTCTAGTGTCAAAGGTCATTACACCTGGTATGTTGATTCCAAAAAGATTAAATGTAATTGTTAATGTAAATGCTAATGAGGATGATGAATGCAGGAAGATGACGAATTGCATGTGCATTTTTGTGTTTCACCAGAAACTCATCCACCATCATTCATCATTGCCATTTCACTGTCATTTTGCCGTTATTGTCATCTGTTGTCAGTCATAAACGCGCATGCATAACATTCCCGACTGCATTGTTTTTGTTGCAAATGACCATTTCTTCATCCCAAAAACCCATGCGCCTCCATCCTCCTTTCAGGACTACCCATGATGCTCGTGTAACCAGCCTAATGACTTGGGATGGGAATCAATAACCAATTAAAAAAAAAATTCTAGAATTTAAGGATTTTCATGGTCTTTGGTTCAGTTCTTTTTAATGAATCAGTCAAAAAGACTCACAATCGACCTCAAACTTGTGAGTTATTGGATATTTGTCCAATTTGTTATTGATTTAATAACTGAATGCTTTTTCATATATGTTTAGTTTACATTTGGACATATGGATGAACATATGGAGTTTTATTGTAATAAACAGTGCTTTAATAATAAAAGAAACATTAGAATTTCATGCCAAAATAGCAGTTTTTGTTCAATCTACTATTCAGCATTTGGAATTTCCTCTAAAACTCTAAAATAACTGTTAAGGAACTGGATTCATCAAGTGGAATCAGACCCAGAATTGTTAAATTCCTTATGATTCCCATCCCTAATAGTTTTAGCTACAGTTCCAAAGCCAGACTTTGCTGATTGACCTTTCTGTCTACTCCCAGTGCCCACTGGACCACCACAAAACCTCCAGGTTTTCAATGCCACCACTACAACACTAACCGTGAAATGGGACCATGCGCCAGGCCCCATCCAGAACTACAAAATCACCTACCAACCCATTGCAGGTGGAAAACCACTGTCTGTAAGTTCAGCTGTCCCCATTCCCCCTCCACTGAGATGTTTTGAAGCAGGACATGGGTAATCTTTCAATTATAGTCATGAGTGGCAGAATCTGTTTTGAGGAAGTTCAAGGCCTGCGTGTTAATCATTACAGCAAGCAAATGGGAACGTTGTGACAGGAAGTCATTACTAACAGACTCATCTGATGTAAACCATCACAACATGTCTGTTATGTAGGCCTCAAGAATACTAAACCATTACTGTTATATATTTAATGTCAAGTCACTTGAGATGAAAAGCCCAGCAAACATTTACTGTTTGTTTGGGAACTGTTTAGCTATAACTATATCAGAACGGAACAATGGCACTTTCTCCAGTTTGTTTTTAATGCAGGATGATGCTCACTGGTCACACAAAAACTGGTGCAAAAAAAGTCGTTAAAGTCGCCTTGTCCATGTGAAATATTGGTTAATGTTTATTGACATATTACATTATGTATTGTGCATTTAGTACACGCTTTTATCCATAAAATAGTTTTTTTTCCCCCTTATAACTGTGTTTAATTGTGTGTAATGTTGTTAACTAGTTACTTAGGCTTAATTTAAGGATTTTATTTCTCATTAACCCCTTAGCATTCCTGTCAGATTTGCCTAAAACGCCTAAAAAGGCATACCCAAAGTAAATTGCATGCTGTTCTTGAACCATTTGGAGTATATGCATGGTTTTGGTCTATTTTGAAAGGTAACACTCTGAGGTTTGTTCTGTTTCGGAACAAACCTCAGAGTGCCACCGTTTTACTGGTATTGAGTAAAAGAGTTTTGAACACACTGAAAAATGAAAAAAAAAAAAAAACATTCAGCCTACTTTTTTTTTTTTTGTAAAAAGATGCCTGCTGATGACTATAGCTGGGAGCTATTAGCTGGAAAACACAATGGGATCACAGCATGAAGCCTTGTTGGTGGTCTGAGAAAGACACTTATTGTACCTGCTGTGTTGATTATATCTTAAAATGGCAGGCGGTACAGTGGAATGCTAACAGGCTAAATAACCTTTTTTATTAGGAAATTCCTGATTATGGAAGCAAAATGGGTTGCAAATGCCATTTCTTGCTGTTTTTGCTGTTGCACCACAATTCAACACGCTTATTTTTGAGAGGGTGCCGTTCTCAATTCATGGAAACCAATGAACTCCAAAACAAGTCTGACTATTGATACCTTTCCCAATCAGGTTCAAGTTGGCGGAAAGAAGAACAGCATCATTCTTCAGAAGCTGACCCCTGACACCCCTTATTCCATAACCGTGGCTGCCGTCTATCGCACTGGAGAAAGTAAAGATATTTCTGGCCAAGGAAAAACAAGTAAGGGGCTCCAAGACAATCTTTTCAACGTCCTGAAGTATTTTATGACTCAAATTGGAAAGCGAAAACAATGATAAACTCATTTAGGGAGGATGCATTCCATAAAACATCTTGGTTTTCGCTCACATCTGGAGATTTGTCAGATCATTCGAGATGTTATGCAATGAAAATGAGACGGCATTATGTAACACTGTGCGTGGTGTTTCTGTAGAAGACTTAGGAGGCGTGAGAAACCTGCAGGTTTTGAACCCCACCATGACAACGCTGAATGTTCGCTGGGAGCCGGCGGAAGGAAAAGTGAAGGAGTATAAGGTCATCTACGTTCCTGCGGCAGGCGGTGCCGAAAGCATGGTAGGACTGGTAGGACGTCTAGAATCAACTAAAACTACAAGTTAATGTTCAGATCAATCATAAATATTGATTTGCACTGGAAGTGATTTGCAATGTTTCTTTGACTTAAACAGACCTTATACTGTATATTATTTTTATGGAAACAGGAACAGGTATCAGGAACCACCACCAACACGGTTCTGAGAAGCCTTCAGTCTGACACGGTCTATACCGTGACCTTAATTCCTGTTTACGCAGAGGGTGATGGCCAGAGAATGTCTGAGAATGGAAAAACAAGTGAGTTTCTCTCAGAAACTTCAGTGTCTTACTCTCAATATCTTGCTTTCACTGATTAAGAATGAAAAATAGGTGACTAAACGACTCTCTTTGACATTTCTGTCTGATTCTTTTTCCCATAGCGATTATTATGAGCTTACGCCCAACTATACAGCCAACAAGAGTTCTTCATAAGATGTCTTTTGTTAAGCTCAATGTGGTGTAAAGAATCATTGAAGAATGTTTATTTTTAGGAGTGAATATGCATATTGCAGCACTCTGTCCAAACTCCAGTCTGGAAGTACGATCTGGATTTTGCTTCATTCATTTGGTTCCAAAACAGTAAAATGTAAATCTTCTTTACAGGGGCTCTGGGTGGTGTGAAGAACCTGAGCGTCACCGACCCAACCATGACCTCTCTGAATGTCAAATGGGACCCTGCGGATGGGGCCGTGCGTCAGTACAAAGTCTTCTTCGTCCCTGCCGCTGGAGGAACTGAGGCGATGGTGGGACTTTGTCTATTTTTAAATCAATATAAATAATTTTTTACTACGAACACTACCATGGAGTATACTTAAAACAGTATTAACTTAGAAGTAAAGTTTTGTGCTTAATTGTCATAAAAAATAATGTCTCAATGCAAAAAAAAGTAAAATATTATATATATATATATATATATATACTGTATATTCTTTAGATTTTGGAGTAAAATTTCATGAGATTCATAAAATACGGTGATCATAAAGGTTTACTCAAGGCATCACTCAAGTTATTTTTCCTATTTTTGTAAATAGGAACAACTACCTGGGGCCCAAACATCTATAGTGTTACGAAACCTGCAGCCTGATACTCCATACACAGTATCCGTGGTTCCAGTGTATCCTGCCACAGAGGGCAGACGCCAGTCTGACAATGGAAGGACATGTGTGTATCAACCTTGATTATTTATTCATCTATGCACTGGCACACTATCTCTGTTACAAAACTATTGTCTTTCTCACTCTAGTGCCTCTTGGAGGTGTTCGAAACTTCCGTCTCATTGATCCCACCTTCACAACACTCACTGCCACATGGGATGCCGCCGACGGGAACGTGCAGGGCTACAAAGTGTTATATGTGCCCACCAACGGAGGAACTGAGCTCATGGTAGGAATATCTGAATATTTCAAAGTTTGTTTTTACAGTGATGATGTCACAAGTGGAAATCTCTCTAAAAATCTAATGGTATGGCTTGCAGACAGACGTATATAGACATAGTCTTCCTTTGAGGACAAGAGATGAGAGAGTAATGCAATGAAACTCTAATTGAATTCTCGTTATGCTCAAAAACCTGCGGGAATGTTTACAGCTGGGAGCACCAATGTTTAGATGGAGTTGGAGTAAACTGTGAAAACGATTTGTTTGGCAAGCTACAAAGAGAGAGTTCAGTTTTCTTATAGTTTATAAGTTTAGTTTTCTTTTTCTTTATTTAGATGGGTAGACCTTGTGCAACCAGTCTTCGTTAAAACAAGCTAAGGTTCCTTAGTTGGAATGGGTTTGAAGAACATATAGTGTACTGAGTTCCAGTTTCTGTATTCTTTCAGGAACAAGTGTCTGAGAGCACCACAACATTAGTGCTGAGTAAACTCCTGCCAGACACCATGTACACAGTGACTGTTTTGCCAGTGTATGCTGAAGGAGATGGACCTCAACTCTCTGAGAAGGGGAAGACTAGTAAGTGACTCGGTCACACTAAGGAATATCTAAAGAAGGTTTGGTCACATTTCGTCAATGTTGAGTCAACTTTGTTGTTGTCTCTTTAGAACCTTTGGGCAGCGTGAGGAACCTACAGGTAACAGATCCAACTATCAGCACCTTGAACGTACACTGGGAGCCGGCGGAAGGCAATGTGCGGGAATACATCGTCATTTACATTCCTGCCGGAAGCCAAGATCAAGAAGTGGTGAGAATGATTTCCATGGATGTTCCAGAAATAGCAAAGGAAACTGTAGTTTCAGTTGCATATCTCACACTCATTTTGATTTGGTTTTGTGGAGGTTTTGAGCTTATTTTATAAATTATTTTTTTCTTACATATGTAAATTTGACTAAATGTTTGCTTGTTATACAAATTACACCTGTAAAGCATTTCTAAGCTCTGCAATCAATGCCGATGCTTCCATTCCAGAGTTGCAAACAGGTTGTATATTTTTTATTGAAACGCTGCTGTCTTGGAAAGTATTTTAATTTTCAATATCTTTAATTTTGCCTGAGCAGGATCAAGTCTCTGGAACCACCACCTCAACTGTTTTGAAGAACTTGGAGCCCGACACAACCTACACTGTGACTTTGGTACCAGTATATCATGAGATGGAGGGCAAACCTCTTTCGGAGAATGGAAGAACAAGTGAGTTCATTGTGAAAATATACTATAGTGCATCTTTGAATAAACTTGGCCACAAATTGAAATGTCTGGCTATTGTTTACTTAAGTTTATATATCCATGCTTTTCAGGACCATTGGGTGGAGTTCGCAACCTTCAGGTTACCGATCCTACCAGCAGCACCCTAAATGTGCGATGGGAGCATGCTGACGGAAACCCCCGCAACTACAAGGTTTTCTATGTCCCACAGCCTGGAGACACTGAGAAGATGGTAAGATGTGATGAATTAACTTTTAATGGTTTATATGTAGGACCTTTCACATTATGTGACCAAATCTCTTGTTTTTATTGTGATCAGGAACTAGTTTCTGGTGGCACGACAAGCACCATCCTACGTAATCTCAATGCTAACACAGTGTACAAGGTCACATTGTTGCCTATGTATGAAAATGATGTGGAAGGAAAACGTCAGTCAGAAAATGGAAAGACAAGTGAGTCTAGATGTTTGTAACGTACAATTTTGGGATGGAGAACTCATCTGCCTCTATGAGGAATCCCTGCTTATTGTCTGGAGAGGGTTCACCATGTCTATTTTATTAACGCAGAACCATTGGGAAGTGTGAAGAACCTCCAGGTGACAGACCCAACTGTGAGCTCTTTGAGAGTGCGATGGGACCCAGCAGATGGAGATGTTCGTCAGTACAACATCATCTATGTGCCTGTTGCCGGTGGTGCTTCAAGCATGGTAATTACCTAAATCCCAATTTGTCTCAAGTTTGTCCGTTTGGTTTGCTTGTTAATAACTGGTGTGTGGCTGTACTGATGTACTCCTCAGACCCAAGTGTCGGGAGTGTCTACCAATACTATTCTGAGAAACCTGCAACCAGACACAGAGTACAGGGTCACCGTAGTACCAGTATATGCCGATGCCGAAGGAAAGAAACAATCCGAGAATGGAAAAACAAGTGCGTACCTGCAATGTCAAGTTTGGATGTTACTACGTTAGCACATAGCATGCTTAATTTCAATTCTCTCAATTCTCAGAGCCTCTGGGTGGAGTAAGGAACCTGCAGGTCACCGATCCCACAACCAGCTCGCTTAAGGTGCGCTGGGAGCACGCCGAGGGTAATGTCCGCCAGTATCGAATCTTCTACGTCCCAGCAACTGGTGGTGCTGAGGACATGGTAAGAGCTGCTCTCCGAAAGAAGCCCTACTGTCTTTCCAGACGTGCAACTGATCTTCAATAACTTTGTTTAAATTTCATACGTCAACAGGAGCAAGTTTCTGGAGGCACCACCAACACCGTCCTAAGGAACCTTCTGTCAGACACGGTCTATACAGTGACTGTGGTTCCTGTTTATCCAGAAGGAGAGGGTCTCCGGCTGTCTGAGAAAGGAAAGACACGTAAGTTGTACTTGGGAGATATGCATCACTATTACTATCACAAAAAAATTATGAGGTGCCAAGTGATCAAATCGAGTAGCTTGCTGAGTAGAGCTATGCTTTGAGTTTTCAGACTTTGGGTTTTTGACGGGCGAACAATAAATGGGAGGAACCCAAGTCTTTTTCTTTTTTTTACTTAGACCAAACAACCCTCCAGAACTCCCTTGCAACTACATAGCAACAATGAAAACACTTTGAACAACCTAAGTAACCACTCGAAACAGTCTATCAGCTGAGTTTTATATACTTTACCACTCATTGTGAAGAATCAACACAATTTATGCATATTTGTATTAATGCTAAGTATGGGGTTTACGTTAACACACTTCAAAATTGTATACTGTACGTAGAGCAACAACTACTAGGATTAGGACACTTGAGTTCTTTATTTATGCTAGTGAGTTGCACTAAAAGAAACTGGATCCTTTGAACTCATGTTGGAGAGTTTTTTAACGGTTTTCTGTAGAAATAATCACATCTGCTTTGGTTTAAAAAGCGTACTAAGCAGCTTTAGCATCAACCCTAAATGCCCCCCACCACCTGCCTTTCCTTTTTGGCACTTTCTCACCATAAAACCCATCTGTGCCGCTGTCAAATGCTTTGCTCAGCATTCATTCCTGAACTTTACTGAGCTTCCTCCTGTTAAAACGGCCCTGTGAGCTGTTCAACTTCCTACGCTGTTCTGTACGTTCCTTGTTCTCACTCTGCTGTTTTGTGGCTTCTTATTCAACACACTCTTGCCCTCTTTCACAGTTCCAAGAGTCCCACCCCGGAATATCCAGGTCTACAACCCAACTCCCAACAGTCTGAATGTGCGCTGGGAACCCGCCTCGGGCCAGGTGCAGCAGTACAGGGTCAACTACGCCCCATTGAGTGGAATCCGACCTCTTGAGTCTGTGAGTGATGCACAGTTCTGCATATTTACATTTATGCATTTTAGGGACACTTTTATGCAAAATAACAGTAAAAAATACAAAAATGTACATTAAAATGCACGTGAGTTCTTTGCAAATCTGTGATGTAGTATCATTCTCTGACAATTGAGCTACAGGAACACTGTATATGAAATATTGGTTGAAGGGTTTTCATTTTTCGGCACTTTACAACAGTTTTGAACACTGCTTATACAATCTGCAGTCAAGCATCTACTTGAAAAAAAATAGTTTGCCACACTACACAAAGTTACTAAAAAAAAACAGTAGCTAACTACATTGAAACTGTAAAAGGAGGCACGTAATTTCAGATAATTATTAGATTATATAATAAAAAACAACAAGGACCTCAATTAACTCAAACACGTAAATTTACACAAAATGCAGCTAATAAACCCAAAACAATGGCAATGAATTGATTGCATAATTATAAACAGCAGTATTTAACTAAATATTTATTAAACTACAGCAAGTAAAATGGCTTTTGTGAACCCTACTGGTGGATGACTCATATGAATCTGCGAATCTATTTATTTGAACAAGTTCATTGCTACAACAAACCATCTGAATCGATTCACTGAAATTAATTAGACTTTCCAATAATACTTCAGAGAGAGAGAGAGAGGTATATTTTAGGATAGCATGTTTGTTTACTGCCTCGGATTGCTTAGAAATGTAGCATTTTTATTCAAGGTCCATCGCTGCTTAATGCACATAATAGTTAGTTATTGAACAACTGGAAACTAGTTTTTGTTTTTGCTACTACCATGGTACTTTAGTTAGATGCATCGTTAATTAAAGTCACTACTCAGGATGTTTAGCACCTACCCTTTTGCTTTTAGGCATCATTTACGGTATTTGCCATAGAGAGAAGCTCTTTAGGAGCTGTATAGAGTCTCTCAGGCTCACAAGTGTCCTTTCTGCATAGTTAAACAAAACAAGTTGTGACACAAAAGAGAAATTTTCATATCCTGCGTGCTGACCCATATTTGTCAAACCTATCATTTTGTGCCAGAACTGATGCTGTCATAAGCGATGGTGTATGGAAAATATGCAGCTGCCATCAGTGATGTGAGCCTACAAATAAGAAACAAATGAGCAGATGGGGTGATAATCCTGCGGGGTGTTGACAGGTAGCTGACGGGGTTTCCCCGTCACCCCCGAATCCAGTCTCTCTTCAGCTCCTGCCGCTCCCCAGGGGCAATTACACTGATCTGACAGTATTTATGTAGCATTTAACCCCATGAGCACATCTATTTGCATTACATATCTATTTGGAAATGTTATCTAGCTCCGCTAATCTAAACAGGGGCTTAACGGTGACGTCATTATGTATATTCGCTTTGCCAGAATTGTAACGTCTGCACTGGTTTGCCAGACAGTGGATGTTTGTGAATATACTTGTCTTTGTGTTATCTAAATGATGTTCTTCTCCACAGGTTCTTGTTCCTGGCAACATCAACAGTGCTTTCCTGGATCAGCTCGTTCCGGATACGCCATACTCTGTGAATGTCATGGCGGTATATGCTGATGGAGAAGGCCCAGGAATTGATGGAAAAGGAAAAACATGTAAGCTTGTGCTTTATGGCATGAAATGGAAATTCACTCTGTTTATTAAATGCATGCTATAGATCTTATTGTAACTTAATCCATGCATATATATATTTTTTTTTCAGTACCACGAGCTGGACCCAGGAACATGAGGGTCTTCGAAACCACCACAAGCACAATTAGCATTGGCTGGGATCATGCTGAGGGTCCTGTACAACAATATACGATTGCGTATGCTCCATTGACGGGAGATCCCATCACAGAATTTGTGAGTAAAAGTCCAGTGATTATTGCTCTATATATTTAGTTATTCACTCCTTCATTACTTTTGAGTTTAGGATTCTTTCTATCTGCACTACATTGAGGTCTACAACACAAAGTGAACATAAATTAACCATATTTACTTTCTTGATGAATGCTTCTTATCAGACTGTGCATGATTCATCAGTGCATGTTATTCTAACCAAACAAAAAAGTTTGATTTCTCATTTGATTATCGTTGTGGTTATTAAACCAAAAATCATACATTTGATGGTTTTCTCTGCAGACTGTTGTTCCTGGTAACAGAAATAATGCTATCCTTCAAAATCTGCTTCCTGACACCCCGTACAACATCACAGTTATGGCAGTTTATCCCGAGGGACCTGGCGGATCCCTAAACGGAAATGGAAGAACACGTGAGTCACACAAACCGTAAAACATGCCCTACTTTGATTTCACACCTTTGGATACATTTTCTGTGATTGCTATGCAAAGAAAGCTTATGTTTAGGAGTAACTAACTAAAAGTTGCAACATTACTTGTTTAATTAATTTTTCAATAGCATAACATTATTTCAGCTTTTGTTTTTTGTTATTGTTTTTTTTAAAGGTTGTACTACCTTAAATTATAAGTATTGTGTAGCTTGGCAAACTACAGTTATTTTTGTATTATTTATATGCTATTATAGTTTTTATTGATGTGTTTAATTAGCTTTTATTTTATATTTTCAATTTTAATTTTAGCAATTTTGATATGCATTTTTTTCTCATTTTTATTACTTTTTCAAATATAAGTATTTAGATTTCTTTTATTTTTGTTCAGTTTTAATTTTTATTTATTTCCAGTTAATAATTTTAGTGCTTCAACTTTCAGATAGTTGCCACAGCCACATTTCTAACTATCATTTAGATTTAGATTTTATTTTAGTTTTATTTTAATCAACAAAAATATTTTGATAGTTTTAGTTAATGATAATAATAATAATAATAATAATAGTAAGTAGCAAGTACAAGTAACTTCCCCAAAACTGCAACTAACCAAAGCAAGCAGACATATCTGAACCCTAAGATATTCTTAAGGGTTAAAGGAGGATATGAGTAATTAATTGCTGGTAGGGCATGGTGGAGAGTTTGGAAAACTGTTGTTTGTGTTGGCCATAAGCTAGCTTTAAATCTGCAAGTTAGCATGGGCTAGAATCCAGAACACCCTTCAGCTACCAGCAACTCAGCACAACTAAAACATCATTGTACATCTGTATATGTCTTGTTATTGGACGATTTAAACACTATTGCTATGATATTTAGTGGTTTTTAACCACAAGTCTTACTTACTTTGGATCTTATGTTCAGTTGGCCTGTTGGCACCTCAGAACCTGCGTGTCTCAGACGAGTGGTACACGCGCTTCCGTGTGTCCTGGGATCCGGCTCCAGCTCCAGTCATGGGCTACAAACTGGTCTATCAACCAACAGGTACCAAATATTGCAAATGTGTGGGAGCTCTGCATGCTGTTTAAAATTTAAATCATGAAATCATAATCGGCCCTGTTTTTTTTTTTCTGTTGAGGATTCATCAATGCATTTCATTTGCTAAATGTTTTGTTGGCATTCCTCCTTTAGATAAAGACGAGTCTTTGGAGGTGTTTGTTGGTGACGTCACCAGCTATACCCTACATAACCTGCTTCCCGGCACAACATATGATGTTCAGGTGTACGCCCAATACGATGGTGGTGTCAGCAAACCTCTCACGGGACAAGGAACCACTTGTATGTTTTCAGATGTTTGGAATGATTTGTAAATTGTTGGTTTTATGCCACTGTTTTCTGCATCAGCAAGATTTACAATTTGAGCGCAACATTTCTGTCTTGATCTTTCAGTGTACCTCAATGTGACCAACCTGGAGACGTACAACGTTGGCTACGACAGGTTCTGCATCAAATGGGCGCCTCACCGTGCCGCCACGTCTTACAGAATCAAGCTGAACCCCCTGGATCGTGAGTCACATTCAGGATGTTTTCATTCATTGCCTTCATTATGTATACACTACCATTCATACTTTAGGGGGTCAGTAAGATGCGTGGTTTTGTTTTATTTATATTCAGAAAGAATTGAATGCATTAAAAAAAGTGACAGGAAAGACATTATAATGTATCACAGTTTCCGCAAAATTATTAAGCAGCACAAAATGGATTTTTAAAAAAATCCAGCTTTGGTATCACAGAAATAAATTATAATTTAAAATAATTCAAATAGAAACCCATTATTATATTTCACAATATTACTGTTTTTATGGTATTTTTGATAAAATAAATGCAACCTTGGTGAGCAGAAGAGACAAATGTTATGGACCCTAAACCTTTTAATGGCAGCATATAACTGTAGTTTTTTTTCTGTTATGGAAACTACAGCACAGCACTCTGCTTTTAACTGTGACTTCATTTATCTAGATTAGTTACCTATTGTTTTGTTTATCTGAAGGCACCTTCTTTGTTCACGCCCTAGTGAAGGATGGATAATGTTCAGTGTGCATCGTTACCATTGAATTTTATGGATTACAGCTCCAAAGGAGCTCATGGAAGATACTTTCAGCAACTTCACAAATGCTGCTTCTATTTTTCGCAACAATTATAAAATGTACCCGAAGTACCAATAAAATTAGTTTGTTTTTGGACTGTAATTCATTGGTTTTCTTTGAAACACTTTAGAATACTGTGTAAATATTGTAGCATGTTTTGATATCGTGGTACTATTGTCTGATCTGTTTGCAGCGGCGGCTAAAGGTCAGCAGGAGATCACCATCACGGCGGGCCAGAGTCAGTACTGTTTTGAAGGTTTGAGTCCAGACTCGCTCTACAGCGCCACTGTGTTTGTCCAGACGCCCAATCTAGAGGGGCCCGGAGTCAGTACCAAAGAACGCACCCGTAAGTTCAGGCTTTATCCAGAAATTAGCAGATATTCTTCCTCCTACTGAATTTAAACATTAATGTCTTCTGACTTCTTTTGGTTCGTCTAGGTGTTAAACCCACACCTGTGCCAACAAAACCACCCACTCCCCCTCCACCACCCACTATTCCACCCGGCTGGGCGGGTAAGTGCCTTCAGCCACTGCTTAAGAAATGCATATTTCATTTATGTATCTCAAATCATGTTGATTTTCACAGTTTTTGTGGCAGAATGTTTCCAATGGCAAGCCGTACTCACGTTTTCTTCAGAAAGTGTAAAACTCATGTTAGTAATTAGATCGCAAAGAGCGGTTTGAAAACAGTGGAATAAAATGTTCAGAGCTTTTATGGATACATGCATTGCAAACATGTTGCAGATCTGCTTCTTTGGAATGAGTTTGGATCAAATTAATATAAGTTTTAAAGCCTTGGAGAAAATCCTTCTTCTAATAAAATACAGATTCTTTCTTTTTATCTTCAATTCATAAAAAAATATCCCTAAAATTCACGCTGGACCACTCTCAAAACTTGTTTATTTATCACACGAGAGGCCTACAAGTGGCCAAATGCTTCAATTTGCAATGGTTTCCACTCCAGAGGAGTCAGCTGGATTTAAGTACGAAAAGACGTGGACTAATCCACCTAGGATTATAAACTTAGTAGAGACATTTTTAGAAAAACTGAGAATGATGCTTGATGATGTGGAGAGGACAATGTAACTGCCAGTGGTGTGATTAAAAATTACACCATTAATTAGTTCCTTTTTAGACCTTCTGGATTTCATATGTACTTCATTCTTGCATAATTTCTCAAGAAAGTGTGACCAATTATGACATTAATTACAGCATGGAGGTTCATTAGATTGTTTTTTTCAGTGATTGTGTTTGTTAGTGAGATTTCATTACCCTTTTTCCATGCTTGTGTAAAAGTTTAATTAGAAACAAGAGCTGCTCTTGTGTGCTGCAGTTCATGGAGTTGTTTTTGTGTTCTTAGTATGCAAAGGAGCAAAGGCAGATGTGGTTTTCCTCATCGATGGCTCCTGGAGTATCGGAGATGATAGTTTTAGCAAAGTGATCCAGTTTGTCTACAGTGTCGTTGGTGCCTTTGACGTCATCGGCCCATCGGGAATGCAGGTATCGCAACTTGTTTATGACAAAATCTTGTTTGACAATCCAGTCATCTCTGAGTCAGATACATATATTCCATTGTTTAATCATTGTTACTGTTTAATTGTATCACAATATGTTTGTTTCTAAAGGTTTCATTCGTGCAGTACAGTGACGATGCAAAGACAGAGTTCAAACTCAACACATATAATGATAAAGGCACCACACTTTCCGCTCTGAAGCTCATCCGCTACAGAGGAGGAAACACTAAGACAGGTATCACTCAT
This sequence comes from Sinocyclocheilus grahami, assembly GCF_001515645.1. NCBI lineage: Eukaryota > Metazoa > Chordata > Actinopteri > Cypriniformes > Cyprinidae > Sinocyclocheilus > Sinocyclocheilus grahami. Next base: position 1,442,313 of record NW_015505853.1, read on the forward strand.
AAACACCTGAACATTCATAGCTTCGTTTTTCATCTAAATACACTTTCTTTAAAAGTTATTGGGTGAATCTCACAAAAATGTGTCGCCCCAAAAATACGAAAAGAAGAAATTCTATTTTATTTCATATTTTAGAATTAATTTTTAATTTTTGTTCAAATTAATTTAAAATATTTTAATTATAAAAAGCATCTGTTTAATTTGGTACAATAAACACAACCATGATGTATGCTTACAGATTTGTAATGCTTTTATCATTGTAAAAAACATATAAGGCATACATATAATCATTATATATAATACATTTTTTCTAATATTTTTTCTAATATAATATAATTTTATAATTATTATAATTTGTGTATTAATTTATCATATTTTTCTATTTATAATTTATTTTATATTATATATTTCTATTATTATTTTTGTTATGATGTATACTTTTTATTCATTTATATATATATTTTTTTATTTTACTTTTAGTTTGAATTTTGTGGTGAAATATGACTTGAACATTTCTTAACAGATGGATTTTTACATTTTTCTTGATGTTGAGTAGATTTCGGCCAAGCTTACTGTGAAGAATTAGCAGTGACTGGAATATAGACAGAGATATATTTGTGATGGGAAGAGTTTTGTTGATGTTGTTTGCTCTCCTTTAACATCCCAGGCGTGGCTCTGAAGCATGTTTATGAGAAGGTCTTCACTCTAGACAGTGGAATGAGGAGAAACGTACCGAAGGTTGTGGTGGCCGTAACAGATGGACGTTCTCAAGATGAAGTGAACAAGAATGCTGCCAAGCTACAGCACGCTGGTATGACTCACTTCTAAACTTATAGGTTATGGCATAAACATGAGCTCTTTACCCTATGAGCACATCAACACCTATTCAGGATTCAGAAACTGATAAATGACAGTGTGAACTGCACCAGTATGCAGAGCTTTGACAATTGTTGAAGGTGCAGTAGCAAAACACAATCTAATAATGTCTATTTTGATGCAAGAAAAATTCACTAACACTGTCAGTATAGAATATGGTCACTTTAAGAAAAAACGTGCTAATGTAGGCTGTGCCGTTTCAGGTTACAGTGTGTTTGTTGTTGGCGTGGCTGATGTGGACTTCGTCGAACTGCAGAACATTGCCAGCAAACCGAGCGAGCGTCACGTCTTTGTGGTGGACGACTTTGATGCCTTCTCCACCATTCAGGACAACCTGGTCACATTCATCTGTGAAACTGCAACATCCAGTGAGTTGACAGTTTGTGGTACTTTACAGATGATGTTTTAAGAGAAATGTTCATGTGTTCAAGTTAATGTGTTTACGTTTTGCTTCCACAGCCTGTCCATTGATCTATGTAAATGGATTCACATCACCAGGTAGGCATGTGTCATATGCATTGCACAAAGTTTTAATGTTTAATCTTTTTTCCTGTATTCACCAAGGCTGCATTTATTTGATCAAAAATACAGTAAAACAGTAATATTATGAAATATTATTAACATTTAAAATAACTGTTTTCTATTTTAAAATGTGAATTATTCCTGTGATGCAAATCTGAATTTTACTCTAGTCTTCAGTGTCACATGATCCTTCAGAAATCATTCTAATATGCTGATTTGCTGCTCAAGAAACATTTCTGATTATTATCAATGTTGAAAACGGTTGTGCTGCTTCATATTTTTTTGTGGAAACAGTGATACATTTATTTCAGAATTCTTTGATGAATACAAGATTCAAAAGAGCAGCATTTATTTGAAATATAATTTTTTGTGACATTATAAATGTCTTTACTATGACTTTTGATCAATTTAATGGGTCCTTGCTGAATAAAAATTTTACTGACCCCAAACTTTTGAACAGTATGTAATACATTGTGTATGTAGACCACTAACATGTTTTATATGTTTTTCCAGGATTCAGAATGCTGGAAGCTTTCAATCTGACTGAGAAGATGTACGCTAGTACCAAAGGTGTCTCTATGGAGCCCGGTTCCTTCAACAGCTACACCGCCTACAGGCTCCACAAGAACGCTTTCCTGAACCAGCCCTCATCGTGAGTTCAAACCTCTCTTGATTAGACTCTGAATGCTGATTTTGTGTACAATTTAGTACTCATCAAAATCATCAAGCAAAGACTTTGAAGAAAAAATGCACTTTCTTTCATACTATTACTTCTGTGGAACACAAAAGGAGAAGTTTAGCTCTTTCCATACAGTGAAAGTAATCAGTAACCAGGCACTGTAACACGTGGTCATCTGTTATGGGATACTGTATGCAAGAACCAACAGATTTTGGTTCATTGACATCAAACCTGATGTTACACGTCTTGACATACTATATTTGAATGTTAAAGGATGAGACCAGCTGAAAAGCTTTTGAAGACATGGACTATAGTGTATGCGTCGTATGGACCGCTTTTCAGATATTTTTACAGCAATTTTTGCAGCTTGAAGAGCAGCATGAACAATGTGTCTAACGTCTCCTTTTGTGTTCCTCTGAAAGTCATGAAAGTATTTCTTTCACTAATAATAATAAGAAATTATTATTAATAATTAGTTAACACTAATAATAAACAGAAATGTTTCTTAAGCAGCAAATCAGCATATTAGAATGATTTCTGAAGGATCATGTGACACTGAAGACTGGAGTAATGATGCTGAAAATTCAGCTTTGCATCACAGGAATAAATTACATTTTACAATATATTCATATAGAAAACATTTATTTTAAATGTTAATAATATTTCACAATGCATTTTTGATCAAATAAATGCATTCTTACCGATCCCAGACTTTTGAACAGTAGAGTATTTCCAAACTGTTATTTTGGAGATATCACCCCATTTCTTCAGATAATTGCAGTTAGTCACATGGTATGTAATGCTGTGATTTGTTATTACAGGAGAATGTTCTGTTAGATTACAATAATGTTTTTTAATCATTTCTTAAGATGACACTGGCAGCATGCTTGTGTACAGATGTCACTTGAAAGTAGTGTGGTGTTAGAGAGAGTCATTAGAGGACTGTAGGGCTAAACTGAGAGCCGTAGGGTTAAACTGAGAGCTTTGTTGGCTTTTGTTGCATGTTGCTGCTTGCCCAGGTAGAGCCAACTATCCAAAAGCATTCAAAGCCACTGTTCTCCTGCAATATATCAAATACTGGATCAAATAAATCCACTCACTTTGACCTGCCAGCGCTGATGTCTGCAGAAAAAAAACAGATCCTCCTCTTTGGTCTGGCTGATAGTCAACTTTTTTACAGATATATTCATCCTGATGGTCTGCCTTCCACATACACCATCATTCTGATGTTCCGGCTGTTGCCAGACTCACCGACCGAGACCTTCGATATCTGGCAGGTGTCAGACAAAAATCACAAACCAGAGACTGGCGTCACCATCGACCGTAAGTGGGACTGTTTCAGAATTAGTAACCGTCCTTCCTTTATGACTGTTTGTATCAGAATCAATGTCTTTATAGACTCATATGGGAAATTAATATATCAGTAGTTTATTGAGATTAAACCGAGTGCAAATAAAGTCTTCTGTTACTCACATTTTTCGCAGAAATCTAATTTCTCATCAGCCTGGTTGTACTAATATTTCAGATTTGTTTATGCTTTGACAACATTTTTACTGGCCTCATAACAAACAAAATTTTTTTTAGGAACATTTTTAGAAATGTCTGGAAAGCTAATTTATAAGGTTTTTCAAAAATATCTAATGTAACTCCTACAACAACTCTAAATTCTCACACACACTTTTGCTGGAATAAAAAAGATCAGTGATTTGTTTATAAACTTTAATCAATTCCAGTGGATGCTTCCAGTGCCGTCATAATTTTTTGCCATTGAAAAACTTTGTGTCAGCCAGCTAGATAACTATATCGTGATTGTGCGTTTAAATCTGCAGACTTCATAATAACAGTGATTCCCTCACAGAAAACCACATGTTGAAGTTTGCAAAGATTACAAATTCCCTATCCTTATTGTTGAGTCCTGCACACTATCCACATTCATTTCTCTAGACTTTTATTTTGTCAACAGTTTGTGTCTCCTTTAATTTCTCCTAATGAATTAAAGGAGAAACATCTGAGACAAGGTTGATCCTTATATAACACATCTGAGATCTCCATTGAAAAAGTAATAAAATGCTCCTCTAAGCTTTTTTCTCTCTGTCCAAGTAATCAGATTTCGCCTAATTCACCACATCCCCTTTAGTCCAACAACTTGTCCTATCATATCTATCTATTTACTGTAAAGAATTTTGTTTGTTCTAGTTTGTGGTTGTTTTTGGGATATTTAACTCTGTTTCTCTATTTTCTCAGCATCCGCCCAAACTGTGTCATTTTATAATAAGGATACAACAGGAGAGATCCAACGAGCCACGTTTAAAAATGATCAAGTTAAGAGGATCTTCCATGGAAGCTTCCATAAGGTAAATTGTGCTTTTATACATGCTGATTATATGGTATTGTTTGTTGCATAGTACATCAATCTTTACAGTTGTCTTCAGATGACAATCTAGTATGGTTTGTCCTTGTAAAATGATTTGTGATGCTTTTTCATAAGAGGCTTATATCATAGATAGCCTTTAGCACAAATGTGCTGGTTGTGATGTCATGTTAAATGGTGAAGGCTTGGCTCATTTATAATTTTTGGGTTATGCACAAAAAATGTAACATGGCCTTTTTTGGATAAAAACCCAAAAATGGGAATTGGTAGCAATTGGTGGATATGTGTGCCCGCATTCTCCACCATATATGGTGCCTATGTTGGCCACATACACAGAGCCAAACTGTGTGAGATCTTCAGCAAAGTGGGCTCAAAACAAATGTCCGTTATGTCTGAATGCAGCAAAACATGCACAGATGTCCATGGCTATACATCAAGGGAGACGTTTCTTTCAAAAAGACAACGGTCTGGAACTGCGGAATAGAAATGTAGGACAAAGATAGATTACTGTCAGCGAGTTCATCCACTGAGAGGGTTTGAATCTGAAACGAGCAAGTTTTGATCTGTGCATGACGGCTTCTGGTGAGATGTTTGCCAAAAGGAAGACCACATGGTCTTTGCTTACATTGAAATTAAAGTTTCATGTGGCAAGCTGCAAAACTTTCACAATGCTCAAGGATTAGTTAATCATAACAGAGGTGAGAAATACAAGACACGTTCGGTGTGTTGCAACATCACTTTGTGCCTTCAGTTGCACCATTTCTATTTTTGATGCACAGCTACTTCAGCCACTTGTTTCAACATCAAAAGTTCTGTTCAAACATCAAAATTCCGTGCATCATTTTTAAAACTCTACCGCTGAATGTGTTCCGCATCACACAGCTCATTTGCATATAGTTTGAATAGTTACATCACTGCACAGCTTCTTCAGCCACTTGTTTTTCTCGTTCGTCTAAAATATAATATAATATATAAGTTCTGTTCAAACATCAAAGTTCCATGAATCATATTTTAAAAATTCTTTCAATTCTTTCATCGTTCACATTGTTCGCATCACATTACAGCTAATTTGCATAGAATTTGGATTGGATTACATTGCATTGCCAGCACTAACCTGTGCATGCCATGTATCACATTAACTGTGATGTAGTTGGTTAAAAAATATGAAACTGTGTCTCAGAATAACAGAAATCACCTTCATGAGAATCTATATATAGCATATTTGGTAAGGCCGGAAAAAAAAGTGTTTCCCTGGCAGGCAAACTGGAAAATGTTGAATCACTTCTCAATAAACAATTACATCAGAGCGCCAGCAGATGCCAAACACGGAGCAGGTGGAATGCTTTGAGCTGATTTATCCGTTCATCCTTATCTTTAGTCAGTGCCTCTGTATGGCCTGGATCCTGACGGTCCTTCAGGTTGCCTGTTAAAGTTGACCACAGGGGAAATTCTTGTGGTTTGAATGAGAGGTGTGGTGGCTTGTTTGTTGTGGTTTTGGCCTGTGTGAACATCCCTGCTGCTTTCCATAAGTCTATAGCCTCAGGAGACATATCGCCAGTCACTTTAAAGTTAGACGGTATGACATGATTCTGCTTTGCATTTTATACCATGGTAGATACTCTATCATTAAGGAGGACAGCTTTGCATTATTTGAATGTGAAAGAGACAAAGAGTAATGTGAAAATACAGAGTGGGACTTGTCCGAAACAGCTCAAGACAAATAATTTATTAGGAATTTACTCTAGTATGCCAAGAAATATACAAACTTGGTGCATTAATATAGAAATCAGTTGAGGTCTGTTTATATCAGCTGTTTTTGTAATATTTAGTTTTACTGTTGTAAATCTTTAGTTTTTAACTCATGTTATATAAAGTTAATTTGTTTTTGCACTGATGCCAGACTTTTCATTCATTTGTTATGAATTGATCTTTTGGTTCAAATTCAAGGTTGAAGTACTTTTTAGTTTGTAACGTGTTTAATTTACTGAACTGGCCAAAGCCGGCATTACTGCATGATTATTTAGTATATAAACTATTTTTCCATTGAATTTCTTTACACAGGCCTGTCTTAAATAGAGCAGAGAGGGAGCAAAATCTGCCCTGCTGCATCATATGACAGTTTCTAACGAAAGCAAATGAAGTGGCATAACTTAAGCATTAATCATTGAGCTTGACGAATTGTTCATGCCTCAGAACTTTCCTGCTTGGAAGGAAATAATGTCTGAATTTCAGAGATGAAATGTGTTTTTTTAAGAGCTGCATGGTTCTGGCGCGTCATTTACTCATGCAGACGGCTTTTTGGTCTAGATAAACAAACATTTAGATTTAGCTAGCTTCAGCGAAAGATTTGACTCCGTGAAGCTGTTTTATTAATTAATTTATTAATTTATGTTTTGCTTGCTCTGTAATGTGGTGCAAGTAATGGGATTTTAACAGCAAGACTGTAACTCATAAAGGAATATTTCACCCAAAAATGAAATTCTTTCATCATCAGAATCAGAATCAGAATGAGTTTTTATTGCCAGGTATGTTTACACATACGAGGAATTTGTTTTCATGACAGAAGCTCCACAGTGTAACAGAATGACAGTGACAGAACAAAAACACAGATAATAAAAAATAGAAAAATAGAACAAGAAACTAAGGAATAAAAATATACAAATCGACAATTGTATGTGCAGGTATATAACAATAGACAGTTGTATGTACAGGTATATCATGTGCAAATTGAAATGTAGACTGAGTGAGTGTGTTAGATAAATAAGAGTATGAGTGAATAAATAGTGTGTGTTCCACAGTTATTGTCAAGTGTTCATGAGATGGGTGGCCTGAGGGAAGAAACTGTTCCTGTGTCTGGTCGTTCTGGTGCTCAGAGCTCTGTAGCGTCGACCAGATGGCAACAGTTCAAAGAGGGAGCGTGCTGGATGTGAGGGGTCCAGAGTGATTCTGCCAGCCCTTTTGCTCACTCTGGACGAGTACAGTTCTTGGAGAGAAGGGAGGGTTGTACCAATGATTCGCTCAGCAGTCCGGACTACCCTCTGAAGTCTTCTGAGGTCAGATTTGGTAGCTAAGCTGAACCAGACAGTTATTGAAGTGCAGAGGACAGATTCAATAATGGCGGAGTAGAACTGTTTCAGCAGCTCCTGTGGCAGGTTGAACTTCCTCAGCTGGCAAAGGAAGTACAACCTCTGCTGGGCCTTTTTCACAATGGAGTCAATGTGAGTGTCCCACTTCAGGTCCTGAGAGATTGTGGTGCCCAGGAACCTGAATGACTCCACTGCAGTCACAGTGCTGTCCATGATGGTGAGTGGGGGGTGTGCAGAGGGGTTTCTCCTGAAGTCCACGGTCATCTCCACAGTTTTTAGCGTGTTGAGCGCCAGGTTGTTGAGACTGCACCAGACAGCCAGCTGCTCGACCTCCTGTCTGTAAACAGACTCGTCACCGTCCTGAATGAGGCCGATGAGTGTGGTGTCGTCTACAAACTTCAGGAGCTTGACAGAGGGGTCTTTAGATGTGCAGTCGTTGGTGTACAGGGAGAAGAGCAGTGGAGAGAGAACACAACCCTGAGGAGCTCCAGTGCTGATCGTACGGGTGCTGATCATTTACTCAAGCCTGTGTGACTTTCGTTCTTCCATGGTCTTTTTTTGACCCCTACAACAGCATTATTCAAATGTCCTTGTTTTTTCACAGAAGAAAGTCATATGGAGATTTATAACACCATGAGGGTGAGTCAACGCTGACAGAAGTTCTTTTCTGAAAATCTTTTAACACCAAACTCTAAATGACCGTGAGCGTGCAGAGAGCTCTCAAGCAGCCTAGAGAAAGCGAGAGTGGCCAGCAGAGACGTATCATTCTTCAGATATCCTCAGTGGATTTGGCCGAAATGGAGGACAGCTCTGTTTTGAAAGAGCTGTCCAAATGTGCGGCAGATTCAGTTGAAATGGAGAAGTCGTTTGTTTAAAAGATCCTGCTTCCCTCTGAATGGACACAGGTGGCCATTAGAGAGGACGTTTGAGGACAGCTGCCAGTGATCAGATCAAAATGAGCAAAATGAGCAAAATCAAATTATTGTAATCAGTTCCAACAAAACTTGAAAAACTTAGAAAAACAGTGCGGCAGATTATAAACAGCAGGGACTGTTCAAAGTTCAGAATGCCATACTAATACACCACTTTTGTTATTTTGCAGTATGTACTGTATATTGTGTGCGGTATGTGAACATTCTGTATACATGGGATATGCATATTAGCTTAACAAGCTGATGAAAAAATAGATGAAAACTAATTTTACAAATTATTTATGAAATATGCTTAACAATTATAAAATTATGTCATAATATTATAAAATTATAATATTACAATAATTTCATGCTGCTTTATAAAGGCTGTACAGAAATTGTGAGATTAATCATGATTACTTCATTCTATTGATAGCACTAGTAAATCAGCATATAGTTTTGTGGGGGAAAAAATTGAAAGTAAATATTTTTACATAATATATATTTTTAAAATAAATTAAATGTATTAATAAAGATGAACATTTATAAATAAAATAATAAAAAGACGACTATCTAATTTTAGAAACAATTATTGCTAGATTAATTGTGATTATTGTATTGACAAATAAAATTACATATATTTTTGTGAAAAAAATATTTTATAACAATAATATTTGAACAAAATTAATAGTTATAGTATAAAAGCTAATTTTTTTATCTTACAAACAATTATTGTCAGTTTAATTCTGATTACTTTATTCTTTTGACAGCACTTGTTTTTAACAATAAGATAAAAATTTAAATTAAATTTTGTTAATTTTACAAAAATCAATTTTTATTTATATATAAAACTCTAGTGTAGTATACAAAACATTAATGTTTGAAATGTTAATCATTGCAGATCTGTTTCCTATACTAACTTTTTTTGTAAAATAGTTATATTATTATTGTGCATTATGTAGTTAGCTCAGCTGTATGATATTATTGCAAATGGAATATAATAATTGAGAACAGAACCAGGAGACCTCCAGGCTAAACAGAAAATAATCATGTGCCACAGGTACAGCTTTAGATAATACGTACCACATTTGTGTAGACGTCTAGTGATGTCATGCTTGGTTTGATATTGTCAAGGTTTGATACAAGAAAAAAACTGGGTTGGACGCTCACAGAAAGATGGTGGTCTGGCTCCGTAACCATCACTTCATCGTTCTAATGAGTATCAAGTATTTTTGGCTTTGTTTAGCCCAATAGTGAGGTAAATGTCAGTGTATCTCAGGCCTGCAGCATGTTTACTGATACTGACCAATCCTTTGTGGTCAGATCAGAATCGCATCTCCTCTATTTGCTGACCGCAAATTTCCAATCCATTCTTGATCCATAGCATCAGTCCTGCTTAGAGCTCCTCCATTAGCTTGCGGTGGAGAAATGTGATTACACCGCAGCATTCAGCTAGTGCTTAAGACTTGGCAGCCCGACGGTCCATGGCATAGGGAGGAACAGCTTCATCATGCACTGTGGTGAACAGGGAATATCAATGTACATTGATTGTGTGGATCAGAGAGCTGGAAAACTCTGAGGGGGCAATACAGTAAGAAATACAGTGCTAACCAGGACCAAACACATCACATGCAGCCTGAGCAACACAATAAGCACGACTGACGAATCAGATGATTCTAGGCCATGTAGTTCAAAGTTTATGAGTAGTACTTTCAACCATTTTGAGCAACCTGTTTGGTACCCTCACTTTCTGATTTGGTAAATGTGAGCAGTTTTGTATAGCAAAAAGCTTTAAATAACTTTGATCATTGTGGTCTAAAGTTCCTCAAAATTTAGGACGTTCAAGAAGAGTAAAAGTACACTTCCATTCAAACTTTGGAAAGAAGTCTCTTCTTTATTTGTTTAAAAAATGCAGTAAAAACAGTAATATTGTGAAATATTATTTTAATTTAAAATAACTGTTTTCTTTTTGAATATATTTAAAATGTTTATTTATTGCTGTGATCAAAGCTGAATTTTCAGCATCATTACTCCAGTCTTCAGTGTCACATGATCCTTCAGAAATCATTCTAATATGCTGATTTGCTGCTCGAGAAACATTGCAGATTATTATCAGTTGTGCTGCTTCATATTTTTGTGGAAACATGGTTATTTTTTTCATAATTCTTTGAATAAAAATTTCAAATGAACAGTATTTATTTGAAATATAAATCTTTTGTAAGTTTGTACAATATGTTTTGAGAAAATGATGCTATGTTGAGCCTCATTTGCATAGATTGGAGGCATTTTTGCGCTGAAAAGTATGACAGTTACTTAATGTATACCAGTTTACAAGTTTAGTATACATCTGTGCCAAAGAGGTTCAACTATTTAGTGAATTCGCCCTCGATCTGTAGAGGAAGTGGCTGATTCAGATCAGATGGGAAATCAACTGGATTTTGACAATCCCACTGTCCCAATGTATTTAAGCATTAATATGTGATGATGTATTTGTTTACGCTCTTGTTAGCTGCTGTTAATTTTTCCCAAATTTCCCTGTAAAAGTATTTTACAATGGATTCGCTGTTATCGTCGCCTTGAGCGTGTCAGGATGAATTTGGTGCTGAAGGAACATGCCTGTTTTTATACGCACCTCTGGCCAGAACACTCCCTTTGAACAGAGAGACTCCCAGAAATCCCTAATTAAGGCCTGAAGCTCTTGGAGTTAAAAACAACAATAGAAAACTGCCAACTGAGACTTATTTAATGGCCCTGCTTAAGATGAATGCAAGTTCTTCCTTTAAAATGACCCCTGAGTCTGTTATAAGCTTGAACATCTAACAGTCTTCTTTTATTCCAGCTCCACATCCTGGTGTCTCCCAAGAGTGTCAAGCTGAACCTGGACTGCCAGGAAGTGGCCGAGAAGGAGATTAAACCAGCCGGAAACACATCAACAGATGGATTTCAAGTGCTTGGGAAGATGTCCAAATCTATTGGATCGAAAGGAGAATCAGCAACAGTGAGCCCAAATGCAAAAACACTGAACACTTTACACTCTTAGAAATAAAGGTTCCAAAAGAGGGTTTTCACAGCGAAAGACAGAACCATTTTTGATTCTCCAAAAAACTTTTCAGTGAACAGTTCTTAAATGAACAATTTTTTTCTTTGTGTGAAGAACATTTTGATAATCTAAAGAACCTTTTTCAACTATAAAGAACCTTTTTTGCATTGGACAGATTCAATGGATGTTAAAGGTTCTTCATGGAACCATCAATGCCAATAAAGAACCTTTATTTTTAAGAGCACTTTGTGTACAAAAACACAACTTTTGTGATCACACATTGACCGTGAACTCACCACTCTTGCTCTTAAATGCAAACTTTTATCAAAGACACGTGTAACATCCGTTTTCTCTCTGGTTGGGCAGTTTCAGCTCCAGCTGTTTGACATTGTGTGCAGTCTCGGCTGGACCAGCAGGGACAGATGTTGTGACCTTCCTTCAATGGTAAGAGAAGACTTTCAGAAAGCCTCTAGAGATCAGTTGCCGGTTGCACCAGCTGTGCGCAAGTTACATCTTAGCCTAGTTTTGATGTAAAGGCGCAGGTTGCAACTTACACACTGCTAAATATGTTAACATTGCACCATTAAACATTTGAAGTTGAAACGTAACACTATGTACAGTATAAACTAAATATTTACAAGTGTCTCCAACCAGGAGTAATGATTGAAATAAAATAGCAGTTTGACTGAATTGCATCAATAAGCTCTTATTTTACATGACAGACTTCAATCCATTTGACATAATGTATATGATAATGTTGACATTTACACTCATTTACATTTTAAAAGACTTTGCTAGCTGCTTTTCAGCACAACCCTGATCTAAACAGTGTGCCTATATGTGCACTGATCAGTGTTGTGCATGTCAAATAAAATCAGAATGAATAATTGTAATTTCTTATGCAATGCATTAATATTTGTATATCAATCTTGATTAGTTTCAAATACAATTTCTGAATGTTATTTGAACATAAATTATGATGTTCTTTAGTATGTGTTTACATCATCAAGTAGTAACGTATTTCAATGGAAATGTTTTACTATTTCTTACAGTATAAGCCAAGAATAAATTAAAATAAACTTCTGCTCACATATTTAAAGGCTGCTATTTAATCACTGAGAGTAATTGTCATATTATGCGACTGCATTACATCAGTGCAACCAAATAAAGTACAGAGTTAGTTACAGGCTAGCTAGTAAAATTCGTTTGAAAACAATTTTTACTCAGAAATGGCTAGTAAATTTCACAAATAATTTCAAAGAAACAGCAAGTAACACATTTTGAAATAGAAATAATTAAATCTGATTTTCTTGTAAAACGTACTCCAGTAATCTTCGAAAAATATTTTTTTACAGTGTAGTTGCTAAGTCGTTAGGTTTGGACTTCCCGAATTAATTAAGAACTTATGAACAGCTGGTGCAAACCTAGCCAGGGTTACACAAAGGTGAAATGCTGGGTTAAATTTCAGGTACGGATGACCTACGAACCACACTGTTTACATCCGACCCCATGCCTTTGATCATTGTGGCTTTAAGCAAGGCTCTTAACCCCAGACTGCTCCACAGAGGGTTGCTGTACAGTCACTTTGGATTGAAAACAAATGACAAGCCAGTCGACTCTCACGCACATCTCCTACATCTTTTTTAGCTTCATCCACCCACGCAGACCTGTCATACTATTCCATATGTTTCTGATTCATCCCTGTTGACCAGATTCAAACATGACATTTATCATGTGTTCGGCCAAACCGCTCGCTATTATTAGAGCATTTCCTTTCTTTGATCTCTCGTTGTGCGCTCTTCCATTTTATTTGGTTTGTCAACAGCAGACAGATTTTAAAAGAGATGTTTCACTGTCATTCATTTGTGGTTCTTAGTTGTAAAGTGTGAAATTGTTGAACTCAAGTGCCTTTGCACTTTCATTATGTGTGCCTATTAAGACAAACCATGAGAGCAGCTGTGTTCAAACTCTTTATTGTATTTTTAGTCTACCATAAGAAAATTATTATTATGGTTGTAAGGGTTCTTCCATAAAATTTTCAGGAGGCATTCATAGAGTCTTCAAATTTCCATTTTATTACCTGCCACACTCATGTACTGATCACAAAGGTGCAGGAGAACCAAGAGAACAAAAACTAATTGATACATGCAATATCAGCACATTACTCAGTTCTGGGCCTCAGATGTTTCTCCAGGAATCCCTCACCAGAACTAACCTCAGCCATAGGAAAAATCACACCCTTTTAACAAACAGATCAAACCATTTTATAATTACAAGGGGTCCCAATTCGATACATCAAATCGTATATCAAAAATAAATATATACAAATAAACTATAAACATATGAAATTCCATTCCCCATAAAGCAATAATAAAATAAACTGGAAAGAATGCCCTTTATAATAACACATTCAAATGAACAAACAATCCAAACCCATATGGTACCCAAACTACATTTCCCATAATTCCTAGCAAAGGATATAAAAAGACATCAGGAAACGCCGCGCCCTTTTAATAACAAGCCTTTGTTCCATGCTGCAGTCATGGATCCTAGCAGAACCACGGGTAAGATACACAATCATTCAAACAATTAAATAAAGAAAATATTAACCCAAATCTTGTCTAGCTGTGGTTTTATTCAATTAACTAGCGTGCACTCTAGTAATGAATTGTTGTCTCGCTCTTTGATCTTTAATGCGCGCATAAGAGACAACATGCACCACTAACACAATGTTTTGGGTAAATCATGTTAAAGAGACAAAAAAACTGCATATAAATTTATAAACAAGCAAACAAACAATTAATCCCTTAAACAAACCAAAATCAATTTCTCCTACAAAGAAATGAAATTAATTAAAAAGAAAACTAAAACGATTGAAATGAACTAGCCCAATTATTAAGTGTGGCCTTAGCCATCACAATGGTACTTCTGGCAGTCAAAACACAAGAGTTTTTATTGAATTGAATTGAATATCTTTCGAAATTGAATACAATCCTTTGGGTGCATAGTCTAACAAAATAAATCAATCAATAAATAATCAGCTCTGTTGTAGCTATATGCCCTGTCCTCACCCCCAAAGCCAAAGGATGCTGAAACAAAGACAAAGATTTATGTGGGAAAAAATTATAGTTGTCCATACCTTTGCCATAGTGGACATCATGTCCCAGATTTGCATTGGCAGTGTTATCAGTTTTTAGTTTTTATCCGAGGTGATATGTAGTACACTTATTATAAGGATTGTTACGGCTGTTAAGTCTTGCTCAAAGCTACAGTGGCATTTGACCATTTGACAGATAAATGACCATTAGCCCAAACAGCCAATTGCTGTGCTGATAAGCATTGTTTTGCTCTGCCATTTTGTCTGTCAAACTTACTAAACTCTTTGTGACAGACAAATCTCTTTTTTCACCAAATTCCCAAAATGATGGTTAAAATGGTGTTGTTATGGTAAATGTAATTTGGATACTAGGTATCCAGAGAGGCTAGTGAGTTTCATTCACTTAACCAAAGCCAGGAATCTTGAAAAATGCAAGCACTGGATCAGACTCAACTACAATTTTGAATGATTGGTCAGAAGCAAAACACCTCTATATTTGCACTAAGGAAAGGATAGGTAGAATACAGTATGGTGCATGTTTTTAGAATGGGGAATAATTGATTCAAATAGTGCATGTTCTGATGTTGACCTTTGTTCATTTTACACCATGATTTGTTTCCTCCAATAATAAATACAATGGCTGCCATTTGTTCTTATATTTTTCATTTTCTTTGTAATTCAGAGAGATGAATCCAAATGTCCACCTCTTCCCAATGCCTGCACATGCACCTCAGACAGTACGGGACCCCAGGGGCCTCAGGGGCCAGTGGTAAGTCAACTGAAGTACACTACTAAAGCTTGACAGCAAAAGGTTTAAACTTTATAGGAATAGACATTACTTATTTAGTTCAAAATATGATTAATATGGTTTGGTTAATCAGATTAACCAAACCATAAACCATAAAGTGTGCTTTATATATATATTTTTTTACATTTTACCTTATTTGTATATTTGTATAGTTGTATTTTGTATTTAATCTGTATCTATCTGTATTTATGTTCTACTGTAGTGTTATCTGTATACACCAAGGGTCTGAGAGTAATGCAATTTCAATTCTCTGTGTGTATGTGCTGTACATGTGGAAGAATTGACAATAAAGCAGACTTGACTTGACTTGGTTTGCATTGTTTCACCCTGCAAAAAGGCAAGACTCTACAGGTGAACCGGGTTAAAAGTTTAGCTAATAGATATCACAAACTTGTCCAGTTGATTAGTCACAGTAAATTAAGACAGTAGTTTTTGTATTACAAGTTTTCTGAAATGTTATGTTTAAATATGCGAATGAGGGATTATCTATTTAAAATACACGAATTAGCATAAATATCCAGAACATAAACAGTCTGAACTTTGGTTAAATCCAAATTCAAAATGACTGTTTTATTTGTTGGCATATAACAGTAAAAGGTTTTTACAGAGTGGATTTTGGATATCTAATTTTATCGCTCATAAATCATATAAATCAATATAGATAGGTGAAAAAATGCAAGGTTTGGTGTATGTAACTGATGCTAAAGTAAAGATTTCTGACTCATTTTGAGAAAATATCCTTTAAAGACATATATTGTAATTGAAATACAGATGCAAATAGATGAACTGTGTTTTCTTTCCCTCAGTCTGAAAGAAGTTAAGTTATAGAAGCAAAGTAGCCTAAAATCTTGACCAGTGCATGAAAAAACAATGATTTTGTCTGTAGTGTCTTGCCTTAAAATGTTAATTCATGTATAATCAAAATTTAAATCGTTAATGTTATGTGCTTATTGGTTGGGTTGATAGCTGGACTATTTTCTCTGTAATTTCTCCACACATTTTTTCTTTCCCAGGGTGCACCTGGAAGCAAAGGACCACGTGGGGAAAGAGGAAATCCCGGTCAAGTCGTGAGTAATCTGATTATCCTTTCTTGTTAAGTCAGAATGTTCTTAACCTGTACATTACAGATAATTCATCAAGTTTATCTACAAGATTGAACATCGCCATCTTCATATGTTGATTCTGTCTGTTCCTGCAGGGTTCAGTGGGCCCACGTGGAGAGATGGGTTTGCTGGGTCCAATGGGCCCTCCAGGACCACAGGGCCCTAGTGGGCTCTCCATCCCTGGCGAGGCTGTAAGTCCATCTCAGTTTTCATCATGTATCAGTCAGAAGTCAGTAGCTGGCTGTAAATCCTTCCGCACACCAAACAGGGATTATTCAGGCTATTTATTATCCCAGGAGTTGTAGCGAAGGCATAATTATGGCAGCGAGCTCTGGATTCAGCATTCCTGCATGTCTGGGGGCTTTACACTCATCAGAGCACTTTAAACTGCCTGATCCTGCTGCTAGTACACAAATCTCCCTGGATTTATTCCCCTCTCCATTTCAGCTGCTGTGTTTTAGTGCTGTTTGCAAGCATCACTATTACTTTCGCTCAAACTTGGGGTTAAGGGTTCGAAACAAACCAATAAGACTAAGTATTGGCTGTCAATGTTTTTATCTGGAAAAATTAATTCTAACTAGATTGTTCAACTGTGTCAGTATTGCTGATGATGATATTGTTGATGATATATTATTGTTATTGTCCTTGGTGTGAACACACCTTAAAGCCATACCTAGAGAACTGGATTTTACAACCACCCAGAACACCCTAGCAACCATATAGTAACACCCTAAAACCACCCACAAAACCGCAGCATGATGGCAGGGACTTTTACACAGACAAACTCTAGATATCTTGCTTTCCCTCTTGTTTTCCCTCTCGTCCTTGTTCTCTGAACTGATATATGTGTTTAATTTGTGTTTGGATCACACTGAAGCTTTTTACCAAATCTTTGGGCACTCTTTTGACAGGTCTTTCTCCTTTTATTTCCTCCACGCAGGGTCGTCTAGGTCCAAAGGGGGATCCAGGCGATGCTGGCCTACCTGGACAGAAAGTAAGTGTTGCTCTGGAGAGTCGCCCGAGTCTTAGGGGGGAAATGGGAGGATTATTCGCTCTCTGCAGCTTGTGCTACCTCTCTGGATGAGCTCCTTGTGGCAAACATTAGATCATAACTCAGGAGGGGGGATGGCTAGGAGGCAGCACTGAACAATGGTTGTAGATCACGCCACGAGATAAAATGTGGGTTGAGGCTATAATTGAGCAGAGTCCTAATCGGTACCACTTTGTGGTTCTCCATTAAACTCTCCCGTTCCTTTTGTTGGACTGTTTGGAGCATGTGTGGAGCTAGTGAAGAGGATCATGTGATTGATTTTGTAGACATAGTGTGTATTATCTTATAGAAGACAAACAGCAGAAGACTGTCTAATTGGTTTGAGTTGCACTATGTATTGTAAATTAACTTTCTTAAATCATTTACTCACTTTCAAGTTGTTCCCAAACTGTATTTCTTCCATGCAATGCAACAGAAGATGTTTTGCAAAATCTTTCATGCTTTGAATTAAACTCACCATAGACACCATAAAAGTATCATAAAAGTCTATGCAACTTGTGCGCTATATTTAAATCTGAAGATCCAAAGCCAAAGATAACGTATTATATAACCGAATAAATCACTATTCAAATAAGATTTGATGGCTGCATAGGGAGTGATATAATGATAGAATTAAATAATATTTAGTTTAGTCTATGTTAAGATATCTTAAGCAATGTGAATGCAAAATATTTAATTATTGAATTTATATAAAACGGTATGTAAAATTATATATATATATATATATATATATATATATATACTGTATACATAAAACTTAAACTGTACATTTTATACATTTGTAGAGTATAATTTTGTGCATACATTCTGTATAGCTATACTATCTTTATGCTGATTTTAATATTTTGTATTATTAATTTGTTAATAATAATAATAATAATGATATATTCTGGCATCATGTACTCATTCACATTATTACATGTTGTTCCAAAACTATGAGTTTATTTCTTCCATGAATTTGTCATGTTTTGGACTTAAAAAAGACACCATTGAAAGTATCATAAAAGCTCTGTTCAAATCTGAAGCCAAACAATAACTTTGTGACTGAATACATCGCTATTCAACTGAGATCTGAAAAGGAGGGGAATTTTGGCAAATAAAGACTTAAATTTCAGTCTGTTACTCATATGACTTCAGAAGACTTATGGACTACATTTATAGTGATTTTTTGTCGATTTTTAAGCTCGGAAGCTTCAGTGCCTATTATGTAAAAGAACATAGTGAACATTCATCTAAGGCAGTGGTCGCCAACCCGTCAATCGCGATCTGGTAGATCTTTATCACTGTCTCAGTAGATCCCGAAAATAACAGTAAAATAAGTACAAAAATGCATTACATGTCTGGGGTTATATCAATGTATCACTGAAGGGTACTGTCTTGAGAAAAGTTTCGATGGCAATGGCATTTTCTTCTCCGTATAAAGCGCAGCTCTGCTTTGTTTACAGCGGTAAACTAGGAAACGCTACATTGCGGTCGGTTCATAAACAGTGTTGCCAAGTCCAATTGGGCTACTTTAACACTGGTGCCGCGGGGTTGTTGTTCATGTCCGCGGGTTGAAGCGACCCCAATAACGTGTATTTTACCCCCGGAATGCGATTTTTACAGGGGAACCCCCCCTCAAAACACGATTGGACTAGTTTTATTGCGAAACCCTGGCAACCCTGTTCATAGGTGCCACCTGCTGTCAGAGAGTGCATCTCATTCAGACCTGCTGTGATTTCGCGCAGATGTTTTATGTAGCAAATAAATAAATAACACCTAAAGTCAGACCATTCTGTTTTTGTTTTAAATCCTGAAATTAATCTAAATCAAATCAAAAACAACTGCCTGTGCAGATCATGATTAAAATGCAGTGGTTGCATCTAATTTTTAATGGCAAGAGATTTATGGTTAAAGTCAGTTGGTTTGTTATAAAGCAAATAGCCAATAAATAAATTTGCTTAAAAATCAGTATCAGAATCAGAATCCAATTTTCTAGTTAAAAAAAAAAAAGAAAGAAAAGAAATTCTGAATCAGCTATGACCGGTGCATCACTAATTAAAATACTAAGTAAAAGGCCTCAAATTTGAAGTACAATCTGGGATGTCTTTTTCTATCAGTTCTTCAATAGGTAGATCTTGTCTTTCATAAAGGCCGAGGTCAGGGATCTTGGGCCTAAAAAGTTTGGTGACCACTGATCTAAGGAAAGTGTGGAAGATTTGGAATGACAAGGGTGATTATAAGACAAATCACAATCAAAAAGCATTGGACATTGAACATTGACAATTGGGCAATGAACACTGGTTCCTGGTGCAACTGGTTCCTGCGAATAAAAAATCATTGTGCTGATCCAGTTCGAAAGCAGGAGAAATGATTTTTGAGTTAATTAACAAATTAAGAGGAAGACAAAAAAAGGTAGAAGTTTTTCTCACTGTTGTGGTTATACTGCATGGTCATTTTGTAAATTCTCCAGGACAGACTGCGATATCTGATCCATCTTAATGAAGAGTGGGCTCAGCCGTGCAGGTGACCATGTTGGAGGAGTTGCTATAACAACATGCATTTAATGACTTGCAGAGAATGCAGCCAGGGTTTATGACGGCCAGTAAAATGGATCTGGAATATATTAAGTACCCTGTAAATCTAATGCCAAGACATCAAAGGAGAAGCAGGGTTGACAAAGAGAAAGCAAGCTAGCAAGAAAGAAATGGAGGATATCTTGTGTGTTGGTGGGAAATTGTTTGTGTATAGTAGTTTGATTTGTTTGGTCGGAGGTAAGCGACCTGTGCTAATATGAACCTGTGTGAGACTCTGGCACTGAGACTGTTAGTTTTAGCTTTTGCCTTTTCTTCCATTCTTTCTCTAAGGGTCCACCGGGACCGGCTGGTGCCATCGGGCCTATCGGACCTGCTGGAATACGGGTGAGTGAAACACATTAGGGTGAAACACATGAAAACGTACTTTTCAAGCATGTTTCACTACAAAATCAAATGAAAAAAAAAATACTTAATTTAATAGCATTTTAATTATATCATATTTAAATCTAGATTTTATTCATTTGTGAAATATTTCATCTTTAAATCATTAATAGCTCTACTGCCTTTAATTTATGCTTTGTTTTTAATAATTATTAATTTATGATTATTATTTATTATTATATTTTTAGAATAAAATATGTATTCTGTTATTTTAGAATAAAATATATATTTATAATGATAATGAAAATAATACTAATAATAATAACACTTATTATTATTATACTGTAAAGCACTTTGGTCAACTTTGTTTTAAAATTGCTATATTTTACATACTGTAAATATACAATTAATGTACACTTGAATTGAGAATTCTTATTATAATTTATATTTTTTACTGAAACAATGCATTTTTTAATAATTAAAAATTCAGTAATTTTCATAGCAATTAAGTACATTTTCCTTACATACTCTCATTACTGTAATACAGTATTAAAAAAATAATATCACAATGCAAAACATCTTAGTAGTCCTTTAAATAGGCTTCATGTTCTTCATTTTCATTTGGGGGCTCAAATAAAGCACAGATGTTTCTTTGAGAGACTCATTAAGATGTGATTCATGTGGATCTGAACGAACGTGTGATATCAGTCTAATGTGGATCTGTGCATGTATGTTATCAATGCAGGGACCCTCAGGGAAGGAGGGGCCGGTGGGATCCATGGGCCCACAAGGACCTATGGTATGTTCTTGATTTTTTTTTGAAAGGGGGGGGGGAGTGTTGTTAAATTTGTTTTCTTTTACTCAGATGTGAGACTGTATTGCAGACATCTGTTTTGCTGAAGACCCGAGCTGTTATTCTTTTGTTTAGGGACCCCCAGGAGCCCCTGGAATGCTGGGACCTACTGGAAAGCCTGGAAAGAATGGAGATACTGGTGTTCCGGTATGAAACCTTTTGGTTTTCATAGACATATAATAGCACGATACTGCCACTGACACTAATTCGCTAAATTAGTCCAAAAAATAAAAATAAAAATAAATATATATATATATATATATATATATATATATATATATCT
>NW_015505853.1:1465292-1516916 GCF_001515645.1 Sinocyclocheilus grahami
CCCCCAAGGGCCGTTTGTTTTTTTTGTTGTTTTTTTTGGGGGGGGGGGTGTTGTTAAATTTGTTTTCTTTTACTCAGATGTGAGACTGTATTGCAGACATCTGTTTTGCTAAAGACCAGAGCTGTTATTCTTTTGTTCAGGGACCCCCAGGAGCCCCTGGAATGCCGGGACCTACTGGAAAGCCTGGAAAGAATGGAGATACAGGTGTTCCGGTATAAAACCTTTTGGTTTTCATAGACATATAACAGCACAATACTGACAACTGACACTAATTCGCTAAATTGGAAAAAAAAAAGAGAGAAAACAACATCCTTTAATATATCTATTGTTTGAGAGCTGAAGTCTCCTGCTGGTTTTCCTTCTACGAAAAAGACCCCAGTAGTCTCATCTGTGTTTCTTCTAAACTTCTAGATCTCTGAAACTGTGCTCAGATTTGCCAAGATTTAGTAAAATCAGAAATCTCAGTGTGAACTCGAGCATTTCTTATCAAAGTCTTTCAAGAGCAAGTGATCTGATCTGCTGTTTACATTCATTTTACAGATGAATACTCACTGTATAACAACTAGTGACTCATTTAAATCTGTTTTTAGTCTATTTTAACTCCTTTTAGAAGAAACATCTGATTAAAAGTTTCTTTTACATGTTGCTTTGAATAGTTAATTGTTTAGTCTTGCAAAACACAAGTGGCACCATTCTATGAGTTTTAACCAAACACATTAAGACTATTTTTGACCTTTTTTCCCCCCAAAAGTTAAGAAAGCAAATAGTCTAACACGATCCACATTGTTTGCAAATCAGTTCAATAAGTATTTACTCACTGAAATGCGGGCATAAGTCAGGAGCAAGCCAGTAATTTTAGTTCATGTTTGGATGCGTCACAGTCAATTTAAAGGGAAATATGATTTTCATTCATACAGGGACCTTCTGGGATTAAAGGAGACAAAGGAGACAGAGTGAGTGATGATTTTAATATCTGCTTTCATCATTTCGCAAGAGCTGGAGTGGAGGAGACGTTAACATTTCGTATTCATCCTCCTAGGGAGACATCGCATCCCAGAGCATGATGCGCTCTATTGCCAGACAAGTGTGCGAACAGCTTGTGAACGGTAATGCATTTCGTCCAATAGAATGTTCTGAAGCAAAACATTTTTGTAATTTATGCAATAAAGTAAATTGCAAATATACAGTACACCACTGCTCAAAAGTTTTTGAAAAGTCTCTTCTGCTCACCAAGGCTGCATTTATTTGATCAAAAATACAGTAAAAGCAGTAATATTGTGAAATATTATTACAATTTAAAGTAACTGTTTTCTATTTGAATATATTGTAAAATGTCATTTATTCCTGTGATGTAAATTCCTGTGAATTTTCAGAATCATTGGTCCAATCATCAGTGTCACATGATCCTTCAGAAATCATTCTAATATGCTGATTTGCTGTTCAGGAAACATTTCTTATTATTATCAGTGTTGAAAACGGTTGTGTTGCCTAAATTTTTTTTAGATTTTTTTTTTTTTTTTTTTTCAGAATTCTTGATGAATTGGAAGTTCAAAAGAACAGCATTTATTTGAAACATTATAAATGTATTTACTGTCACTTTTGATCATTTTAAAAGATGTTATAAGACATGATGTTCAAATGATCCCAAGGGTTACATTTCATTACAATCTGCTGTTTGACGGTTTACGTTTTACAGGACAAATGGGTCGATTCAACGAAATGGTGAACCAGATCCCCAGCAACTATCACAGCAACAGTCCTGGGCCTTCTGGCCCCCCTGGACCTCCTGGACCCATGGGACCACGCGGAGAGCTCGGTCGGATAGGCAGAAACGGCCTTCCCGGAAGTCCAGGGTTGCCTGGTCAACAGGGAGAACTAGGTAGAAACAACAGCCAAAACTAAAACATAAACAGAAAACCATGCCAAATACAACCATGTGATTTTAATCAGCCTCAAGAACTGTGGTTAGTTTGGACTTCTGCCCTCGCTGTACAGTATATGTAGAAATGCTAAGATAAATAATTGATGTCTAGTGAGCTGCCATGCGGTTTACTGTCTAAATTAATAGGAAACACTCTCTCATACACTTTTAAAAGTAAAGCTTCTTTATTGGGATTGATGGTTCCATGAAGAACATTTAATATTCATAGAATCTTTCCATTCCACAGTTAAAAAAAGTTTTTTTAAGATTTTTAAAATTCACACTAAGAAAAAAATTGTACATTTAAGAACTTTTCTTTATGGAACCCAAAATGGATCTTCTATGGCATTGCTTCAAGAATGCAAGTACCTGATTAGAAATGCATCTGTCAGCATTTCTGCATCCAGACGTTTGTCTATGGCACATTTAGCTGTGTGTTACAGATGCATATTTGCAGCTATGTGTGTGTTTGTGTGGGGTATTTATATAACTGTGTTTATGTGTGTTTACATTAGGACCAGCCGGAGAAAAGGGAGACAGAGGAAGTCCAGGCATTGGCGAGAAAGGACAGAGAGGAGCCAATGGACCACCTGGTATGTTTCATGTGCTAAAACCTAGCTTATGTAGCTCGTCTGATGAGGAATAGTCATGAAAAACCTAGAAATGTCAGGGAAAATTGCGATTTACTGGCCAGTTTCTTCCCTTTTTCTTAGTAGGAGATTATGCTATATTTGAACTCAACATCCGCCACTTTAATTTTTAGGCACAGAGCTATTGGATGTGTTGCGTTTTAAGTTACATAACACTTAAAAAATGAGCAGACATAACTCTTCCAGACTTTTCCCTCAAAGAAACTGTATGTCAATTCAAGTCAAGTCACATTCATTTATATTGTGCTTTATACAATACTGATTTTTTCAAAGCAGCTTCACAGAAATAAACAGGAAAATAGCAGTGTTGTAAAATTTAAACAGTTATAAAATTACATCAGTTTCAGCTGCATTAATGAGGAACTTTACTGAGGAACGAAAATGAGGACAGCTCTACCAAAGAAAATAATGTCATCCAGTTCAGTTCAGTTCTCATCCAGCAGTGTCAGTGCAGTCAAATCGATAATATTTCTGAAAGTTCATTTTCTTGTAAGCCCACTTTTGTAGACAGAAACCTGTTTGAAAACAGTCATTGTTCATACAATTCTGTTTAGTGATGCTAATGTTGCTTAAAACCTGAAAGTATGCAATTTAAAAAGTTTGTACTAAAATGATTTTTGAACTCAATATTCAGATCACTTGAGTTCAACAATGATTTAGTCACGTTCAACAACTGTCAATATCGTAAAAGTTCCTCAATTATGAAATGAAGACAATAGTGTTATTATCCAATTCAGTTCTCATCCAGCAGTATCAGTGCAGTCAAATTGATAATATTTCTGAAATTTAATTTTAAGTCCCCTGTTTGGAAAGTCATTGTTTATGCAGTTCTGTTTGGTGATGCTAATGGTAAAGAAATGTATTTATGCGGAAAATTTATACTGCAGATAAAACCTGAAATGATGTATGATATGATTTCATGCTGCAATCAATGGGAAAAGTTTGCACCTAAAAATGTTGCAAAACTGTATTATTATTATTATATATCGATAATACTTCTGAAAGTTAATTCTCTTTTAAGCCCCTATTTATGTCACATTTAAAGGTGTTTTCTGAGAAAGTATTTTTCCTGATTTCTGTAGGCCCACCTGGTGAGTCCAGAATCGGCCCTTCTGGTTCAACTGGCCCTCCGGGCAGCCGCGGTCCTCCCGGTCGCAACGGTGTCAGCGGTGTACGCGGTCCGCCCGGCCCACCTGGTTACTGTGACTCCTCTCAGTGTGTCGGTATCCCGTATAACGGACAGGGTTACAGAGGTACGTCCCTCATGTTCTAGCTGTGCCCGGTGCATGACAGTAGAAATAACATTAATAGCATGTGTAGTGTAACGCAGTGCATGAACTGAGCAGTAGATGATGTAGCTAGTTACAGCAAAGTAATGCAGATAACCATGGGTGAATCTTATCAAACCTTTCAGGAACATGCTTGAGGCATATTTCACTCCAATATCAAAATAAAGAAAATGAAGCCATTTTTATGACCTTTAGCATTATTTTGACATAAACGTAGATTTTTAAGTGTTTTGAAAGAAGTCTCTTCTGCTCACCAAGGCTTTTATTTTGTTTTATTGCATTTATTTTACCAAAATACAGTAAAACCTGTAATATTGTGAAATATTATTACAATTTAAAATAACTGCTTTCTGTTGTGATATTTTTTAAAGGGGTCATGAACTGAGAAATCAAAATTCCCTTGATCTTTTGACATATAAGAGGTCATTGTACTGTAAAAACATCCTGTAATTTTCAGAACTCAAAACTTTCTAGTTAGTCTAAAAACAGCTTATATTGAAGCCGATCTGCCAAAATAATAGCTTGTAGAATGTGCCACTTTATGACGTAATAGTGTGTCTAAACCCCGCCTCCGCAGAAGATCAACGCCTGCTTCTACATCACTGCCTGTTTAGCCCCACCCACCGATTCTACATCACTGCCTGTTTAGCTATGATGTTTTTTTATCTAAAAATATTGATTACATTATAAGTAGCCCTCAGAGAACAGTACAAAATAATAAAAAAGCAGTTCATGGCCGCTTTAAAATGTAATTTATACCTGTGATGCAAAGCTGAATTTTCAGCAGCCATTACTCCAGTCTTCAGTGTCACTTTTGATGTGTTTTAATGCATCCTTTCTGGATGAAAGTATTATAATTTCACCGACCCCAAACTTTTGAACAGTAGTGTAATGACATTCAAAACATTCATTCCCATTTCTGGAATGCACAAAATATGAAGAATTGCAAGTCTTTAAAAGCCATATGCTAACTTTATGTGAGACAGAGACCAACATTTGACCCAAGTTGTTATTCCATGAATAACAGTCTGTAAGCTGAACTTGAGAACCAAACAAATGTTTTGTAAACAGAGTCATATGATTCTTTAAAAAGATCTGACTCGTGGACATTGGATTCAGTTTCCAGGTTTTTCTTTGAACAAAGCTCTCGTATGACATGTGGACTACTTTTATTAAACTTTTTCATCCTTTTTAAAGCTTCAGTTTGCATTGACATTGCAATTGCATAAAAATTATGACTAAGACAGTCTTTCTACACAAAAGAAAGGCTTTAGAATGACGTAAGAGTTAACAGTGAAATAATTTTAATTGTTCTATAAATAAGCTTCATTTTCATGCACAGTACAATATCTTTTTTTTTTTCTTTTGATTTCGGAATGAAACGTGCTTCGGATTCTCACCCTCGTAGTATCACAGTATCAAAAGCTGATTTTCAGTTTGTGATTTGTCTGGCAAAGAATTCTAACCCCCTCTTTGACCTGTTCCAGGTTCATAAACTTTCTAAACCACCTGTGCTGCTTACACTTTGAAATCCTGAGAAAATCACATGTTATTGGGCTCTGTACGGATAACCAACCATGGAGATGATTACGCAAACACTATTGAATAAAAGCAAACAAAGATTACGATCTGCGGATGGGTACTAACAACAACTCACAGCCACGGGCATCAGTGACAGCAGCCAAAACAACCCAAAACAAGCTGCAGTCGGCTGGAGACGCATGACCAAAGCACACCAGCAAACACAACAAATACTAACCAGGTGGATCTGTAGCCAAAACAACTGTCATTTAGCATGTTAACTCCAAGAGTTTTGTTTATCTGTACATAATCTAATCATGCCTAGTAAGTGAATCCCAGTCCACTAAAAAACAATAGTTTTAACCCTTGTATTGAGCTTGAATTCAACTGCTTGCTGAATGCAGACACCAGTGCCTCTTATTTTACTGCGTGCCTTAAGTGATCTCACAGACCTTTGCTCAGACCCTGGGGGTTTCTTTTCTTTGCTCTTTTAGTATGTATGTATGTACACACTCATCTTTCTAGTATTATTTCCTAAAGGTTCATTTCTGTATCAGTGAGATCATGTCTCTTTCATTTGGCTGTTAGTAAGGGTTTAGATGAATATCTGAATGGGCGTGTGGTTGAGTTTTTGATTTCAGTTTTCATGTTGATAATGATATTTTTCTGTAGCATGCCAACTTGCCCATATCAGCAGCCATTAGTTTTGATAGTAATTTCACAATGTCTATAAATATAGGATGAATTCAGGTACAACGGGCGACTATTTGCCATTTGAGATGACTGGGAAAAGTGGTCCAATTATCCTGAATTAACCCTATATACAAACACTGGGGTCCAAAATTCTGAAACCTCATTGAAAATTGATATTTTTTCCATTGAAATCTGAAAATCAATGTTTTGAGATTTTGAAGCTCATGGTTTCATTTGGTTCTTGCTAAAGTTGTATGTATTTGACTTTTGTGTATTTGGCAGACACATTTATCCAAAGTTGGTTAGATTGTATTCAAGCAATTTATGTTGTCAGCATGTGCAATGGATGGAATCTAACCAATGACCTTGTGTGAGTTATAGGAAAAAGAATCGTTGGAGATCTTTCATCTAGGTAGCAAATTAGCTTATCAATCAAATTGTTTTGCTGATGTAATTTGGAAGCATTTTTACTTGAGGTTTCAGGGTTTTGAACCCTGCTGTGCAAAAGTCTTAGGCCACTAGTATTTTCACCAACAAAAAATGGTTTTAAGTCTATTTCTGTATTTTGCTTTAGTGTGTCAGTAGGAAATATCAGTTTACATTTCCAAACATTCCTTTTGCCGTTAATTGTAATAATCCAGTCAGATATTTGTTTGCACAAGGAGTCTGACAACAGCTAGGACTCCACGCAGAGATCTGATCTGATCATCATCAGTCTGTCTGGAATGACATGAAGAAACAGAACAAACTGAGACAGACTAAATCCAGAAGAACTGTGGCAACGTCTACAAAACGTTGCTGTAAAGTGAGGATGCTTTGAAAAATAATGCCATAAATAGTTTTTATTTATCAATTAACCACTATTAACTAAATTAAATCAACATTTGGTGTGATACACTGAGAAACTGTGCGCTACACTTGCACATAGTTTTTCAGGTAGATTTACAGGTAGGTTTCTTGAAGCATCTTGGAGATGTTTGGAAATGTAAACTGATATTTCCTACTGACACACTACAGCAAAAGATAGAAATAACTGACTCAACCATTTTTTGTTGGTGAAAATACTAGTGGCCCAAGACTTTTGCACAGTAGAGTACATAAAGCACTGACCCATTTACAGCCCATCAACAAGCACTTTCTAAACCTTTGCACTTACCGTAGCCACATAGAGGAAGGTAACGATTTTGCTTGTTGAGTGACTCAATTGGCCACTGCCATATCTCCAAGCAGAACAGTTTCCACCTGATGCCGAGCAAATAGTCCCAATCCCAGAAGAAGACTTTGAGATTTCACCAAACCAACGGCGCAAGAGGTCGCAGCCAGAGACGGGATCTGAAAGGAAAGCGTGGTAAAGAAACAAAAAAAAAGAGGGGAGGGGGGTTCATTGGATCATGTTATATGTTTGTTGATGTTTCAACGGCCTGTACAGATAATTTAACCCTTCAAACCCTTTGTGAATTCAGCAGATCCGACGCATGAATCTCCTAATATAACCTCAAAGCTTCTTTCTGTACTCAATCGCTTGTAAAATGGCATTGAATATGTGTCCGATTGGAATCATTGCCGTGTCACACATCGCAGCGTGCAGGTGAAAGGTGTTTGATAATTTATTAACATTGAAGGGTTTCCAAAGATCATCGCCTCTTCCAGTCATCTGCATATTCACCATTCATCACTTATGTACGAATACACATTATTATTCATTACTGTCTTCATTCACCTGAGAGAATGTCTTTTTTGTTTTTGTTAACATCTGCAGTAAAACATGCCTTCCATCACGATATTATAAATCAGATATTGATCATATTGGATGAATGTTTGATTTAACCTCACAGCTGATTTTTTACTAAAGATGGAATTGCATGTCTGTGGTGTATATTTAGTATGTTTTTGTTTTTAATTTTCATTTGTAGTTGTTTGTTTTTCTTTTTTTTAATTCAGAATATAGTTGTTGTAATTGTTGTTTTATCAGTATCAAATGCAGTTTTGGCATTTGCGTGCAAGACTATATATATATATATATATATATATATATATATAGTATTGCTGCTTCATGTTTGTAACTGCACATTGTGAATTCCACAGCCTTATTTTCTTATTTATTT
Organism: Sinocyclocheilus grahami; assembly: GCF_001515645.1. NCBI lineage: Eukaryota > Metazoa > Chordata > Actinopteri > Cypriniformes > Cyprinidae > Sinocyclocheilus > Sinocyclocheilus grahami. The sequence continues at coordinate 1,473,472 of NW_015505853.1, forward strand.
CTGAAACAGAGGAGGCATTTTTCAATAAAACTACTGAAAATATTAAGTGTGACATTTTTGTATAAGTATAATCTTGCATAAGATTCACATTTTATTGCTAGTGTCATCTGATAAAGGATTTAACACCCAAACTATGATTAAATGGTTTATGAAATCAAAAGCAGGCTTTTAGCCCATGTGTGAAATCTAAATTCTTATATGATACTAAAAGTTGAAAGAATCTAAAGTGCCTTCATTGCTTTCAAACTAAAATTACAGGTTATTGGCTTTGATTTGACCCACCCCAACTTTACTGTTTCAAAAGGAAACGCTTCAAAGCATCAATAAAATCTGTTTGTCAAAGCAAATATAAGTGCTTGCAGTGCATCAAAAGAATAATGTTTTTAGCCCAATCGAGATAATTACTCATGACGTCAATCTGTAGGCCAATCAGAAGGGCTAATTTTCCTAAAAATTAAGACTAGTGGGTTTTGACTTATGAGTACATTTATGGTCTCTGGTTAACTTGAGACTTTCAGGTTTTGTTCTACAACATAAATTACCAATAAATGACCAGTTATGCTTCAAACATGAATTCTGAAGCTGCTGCGTTTGATTGTTGATCCATCAAACTTGTAAATACATCCTGCAACTGAGACCAAACGGAACTGAAATAATTATTTCTTTAATGGTTTTAAAACACTCCCTCCGTCTGCCACTGGTCATTTGAATCAGCTGTTGTTTGACTGAATTAATTGCAAAAATGTATAGAGAGAAAAAAATGTCAACACAGTGGCCGCTTTGCATGCATCGTAATTATTGCATTTATTTCCTGTGACCAATACAGCTTGTTTTCCTCCCAGATTATAGATTTGTCTTTTTGCATTGCAAATTAAGCATAAATTCATGTGCTTCATATTTTAGGGAGCAGATTTGACTTTTGCAGCCATTGTAATCCGGGAACTCAATTTAACATGCCTAATATTAAATGCATGTGTACAAAGTCTCTTTCTCCCATAAGGAACCACTTCAAAATGGACTGGAAGCTTCTATTAGGGGCTTTATTGATTTATCGCCAAAATTGTTGCATAATAGCCCACATTTAATGTTGTTCAGACACATGAATGTGTCCAAGATCCAGATAACTTCACTGATTTAGAGAAGCATCTCATAGCTGCTTCCAGCAGCACCGATCTGGAATTTAATTTGAAAGGTCTGACGGATCTGATGGCGGTACGGTGTTCGGAAACGGACAGGTTTGAAGTCCGTCCAGACATGCCATCGAGAGGAATGACCCCTGACGGTATCAAAATATAAAACACATTATCAGTACGAGTCAGGGGTTGTTGAAGATTTGCGGTGTAAAATGACCTCAATCATGGGAGCCATGGCGTCACTCCAGCCTACCGACGCACATTATGATGCTCACTGGGTCTGAAAGGTATTTAGATGTTTAAACTAGGGTCACCATAGTCCTCTTCTCTAAATGGCCTAAATTCTCTAAATGGCCTAAATTCCTAGTGTTTTCATAGTTTCTGAAGGTAATGATTGAAAGGTAGTTCGACCAATAGTGTGCAGGCAATATACATAATCGACCAATCATGGCATGCGGAATCAATGGATTCATGTATCATGTATGTATATAATGTATGAAACCCCAGATATTTTAGGCAGACAATATAGAAATCCTGGCCAGGACGTCTGGGCACCCTGCTTAAACTAAACTAAATGTTCACAGAGAAAGAAAAATTCAGAAATTGTTACTTTCATGGGCTACGTTCCCAGTTTTTGGGATTGACAACGAAAATAAGGCCCGTATTTCTTACCAGCAACCATAATTTTTTAATAATAATAATATTTATTATTATTATTATATAATTGCATGCCGAATGTACTAAAGTGATTATTTCCGAATTCGCCATTCGACAATAAATCTCTAATAAACCATGAATCAGTTAGTCGTGACTGGTAATCCACGCCAAAAGGTTTCGATCAGAGTAAGGTTAGGCTAATCAATGCGAGAGATTTGAGAATGGAGTGGAATCTACTGACCTGGGTCAGGACTTCAAGCACAGGTCAGTTTCAACTGTAAATAGGCTATTGTAGTTTTGTCTTTGTTTACTTAGTTCAGCATTAAACTACTAGCAACTGTTAGCAGTAGCAGCCCATTACTCATCACTCAAAATACTGTAAAGGACATCAGTATTATCTATTGTAATATTACAGTAGTAATTTAGCAGACAAATATTCATATCTTTTTATAATAGGTTTAGAAGGAGCTAGGGCAGACAACAACACAACCCTTAAGAAAAATGATGGTTGCTATTGTTAAACCTTGATAACCACAAATTAACCATGGTTTTGCTACACTAACCATAGTTTAACCATGGAATTTGTTGGAAAACTAAATACAAATGGGAATCCATTTGCCAAAAAACAAAACATGGTTACTGTACCTTTACTGTAATAAAATGGCCAAGAAGTAAGATGAAATGTTGATAGTTTGTAATGGAAATCAGTCACTTCTTAACAGTATAGCACATACTACTTACATAACATGCATATAAATATCAGTTGTCACTCTACATCTCCCAATAAAATGTCCTAGTAAGATAAGATGTAAGAGTAATGCTTCATTTTATGATCAAAGCTCTGTAGTTTTAAAACATATAATGCAATGCAATACACTGATGATTGAGAGATGAACAAATAAACGTTCCTCAAAAGATGAGATTTGAGATGTTTCCGAGGCTTTGGAAGATCATTCCTCCACTGAGTAACAGTGAAGGTAAAGATTCTGGAAACAAACGTTCTTCAAAAGCCTGATGATCACACTACTCGCATTTTAACATGATATTTCAAAAAAAAAAAAGAAGATGTTTGGATAATCAAGTAAACATAAGTTGCTTCACTTTGGTAAGTGTTCATCTTGAAATATAAAAGTTATGTTGATCATTTAGAGGCTTTAGCTTGACTGGTCACTGGGTTCAGAAAGTTTTAAGTAAAATATAATCGGAGAATTGTCATTTTTGTCTGAAACATTGTTTAAACACAGTGGCAGCCATCAGTGAACAAACCGCCAATGGTACTAATAGATTATAAAAGCTTCCCTCTGGGAAAACTGGGCCCATCACGGCCCATTTGGGTTTAATGTGAGCACATTGTTCACTTACACCCTGGAACATCACAGAACTGAAGAAAGAGCTCTAGCCTCCTGCAGGGAGTTTTCAACACTCGCTGATGGCTGCTTCCAAAAACCAGAGGGGTATTGACGAGAAAAAACCAAACACTATTCTTTTCAGTGTCGTCTTCCATCGCTGAGTTGAAACTCATATTGATGCGACGGCCAAACATGACTTCATGGAAAGAAAGCAGGAGGAATCTGGCAGCTCTGGCTGCTCACACAGCAGAAGGGGATCCAACCACTCCAATTAGTTTCAGTGCATGCTTGTCTGCAGAAATTAATATCCTGATATCCTTACCGACATACGAGAACAAGAGCAAAGATGAATGAAATGCTTGGACTCAGACCTCAATGAGAGCTGATTGGAGGTGGACGGTATTTTTAATTCAGTCATAGAGACTTTCCTCTTGGTTCTATAGCTCAAGCATGACATCATCTGAGATCATTCTCAGAGTCAATAGTTAGTCAAAGTAAGCGGTAGGAAAAAGTAGTTATGCACAAAAGGCTTTTTGAAATCTATTATAGAGTTGCTTTGTAAGGTTGTTGACATTATCAGGTCAAATGGAAAAGTTTAAAGTGTCTTTTGTGGCTGTTTCAAAGTAGGGTAGCACAATATCTAGCTGACCAAATGTGATTATTTAACCATAAAAGCCTATGATTTAAATAAATGAATAGGCTTCGAAATGAAGGGGTTGCATTGTTGTCCTTTATAGATTTCATTTTCAATGCTCTCAGAGTGAATGCTCCACATGAACTCTATCTCTGGGAATAGTCTGATTTTGGCTGGATTTAAGTTAATTTATGATGGAAATAGTAACATTTGCACACTTTCGAAAAAGAGTCAGTTAAATTACGCTATTAAATTACAGTAATAATTTTTTTAAACAAATTAATACTTTTTCAGCAAGGATGCATTAAACTGATCAAAAGTGACAGTAAACACATTTATAATGTTACGAAATGTTTTGATTTCAAATAAATTCTAATTATCAAAGAATCCTGAAAAAAAAATAATCATGGTTTCCACCAAAAATTTAAGCAGCAAATCAGCATATTAGAATGATTTCTGAAGGATCATGTGACACTGAAGACTGGAGGAATGATGCTGAAAATTCAGCTTTGCATCAGGAATAAATTATATTTTACAATATATTCAAATAGAAAATAGTTCTTAGAAATTGTACTAATATTTCACAATATTACTGTTTTTACTGTATTTTTGATGCGTCTTAATGTGAGTTTGAATGTCATTTTGCGTGACCTTCATAGCCATACTGAAAGCAACAACAGATAGTTTACCTCAGATCTTCAAAATAAATTAAAGCCAACATGTACGTTAAAACTGCGAACACAATGCAAACAAACAAGTGTTTTCCATGACAAACATGGTATCAGTCCCTCTTTTAATAATGTTAAAAAGGTTTAATATTTATGAATTATATTATAAACTTGTCCATTTCGTTGGGAGTGCGGTGCACTTGTGCGCTTCTGAATGGCTGATATTTGAGTGATTCTGTCGCGTCGCATCTGGTGTGGACAGCCAAATTGCTTGTCGCTGAAATGTTGTCGCGTCGCGTCTGGTTAGTGTGATGTATCGCCATGTCATAGTTTCTTTCACATGCATGTTTGTATAGAAGCTAGCAAATGGGAATACTGGAACACTATGGATCTTTTTTTTTCCATCACTTATAATTGAACAATATCACAATGCACTACAGGTGCATCTCAATAAATTAGAATGTCATGGAAAAGTTCATTTATTTCAGTAATTCAACTCAAATTGTGAAACTCGTGTATTAAATGAATTCAATGCACACAGACTGAAGTAGTTTAAGTATTTGGTTCTTTTAATTGTGAGGATTTTGGCTCACATTTAACAAAAACCCACCAATTCACTATCTCAACAAATTAGAATATGGTGACATGCCAATCAGCTAATCAACTCAAAACACCTGCAAAGGTTTCCTGAGCCTTCAAAATGGTCTCTCAGTTTGGTTCACTAGGCTACACAATCATGGGGAAGACTGCTGATCTGACAGTTGTCCAGAAGACAATCATTGACACCCTTCACAAGGAGGGTAAGCCACAAACATTCATTGCCAAAGAAGCTGGCTGTTCACAGAGTGCTGTATCCATGTTAGACCTAGTTAATAAAACCTTACTTGTATCACACTTGACGTGGTTCATTGTTTGCTCATAACTGGAGTCACTTAATCATGCAGATTTATGCTACAAGCTTTTGTAGAATTGTACAGTAAGAAAGTTATTTCCTTTAACCAGGAAATTAACGTTCTTAGAATTGACAAGACAGTTGACCCTGAGAGGTCAGCTAAATATCGACAGCGGATCTAAAATATTCATAATTAATTATAACTAGTTATGATTAATTATTCATATTTCCCATGAGCTGATTCGTTACAGTGAATTGGTGGGTTTTTGTTAAATGTGAGCCAAAATCATCGCAATTAAAAGAACCAAAGACTTAAACTACTTCAGTCTGTGTGCATTGAATTTATTTAATACACAAGTTTCACAATTTGAGTTGAATTACAGAAATAAATGAACTTTTCCGCGACATTCTAATTTATTGAGATGCACCTGTACACGGGAGTGGCGTCACAGGTCAAACAAAATACCTATACATTACACCACTCTCTCTCTTTTTTAACTTTTTTAGCCTTTGTACCTTGTAATACACAACAGTAACGTTTGTTTGTTACGATAACAAATCATTAATATATTTAACCCTTGAGAATTGTAGAAAATTCGCTAACAAATTCCTGAGTAACATGAACACATTACGTTGAAAGGTTTGAACAGTCCTTGTTTTCTAAACAGTCTGAAACACCTGCTTTGAACAGTCCGTGCAATTATTTAGTTACACTACAGGGTCTAATTAAACATAGTCAGAGAGGTAGGCAGGAGGCCTAACAGGATATCTCTGAGGGACTGTGCATGTCTCATTTTCAAATCCTGGCTCAAACAAAAGTTCTGGTGTCTCCTGGTTGAGTCTCTTAAATAATGAACAGTTCCTTGTAATGGAGTGTCCATGTTCTTCGGCAGTTACCATTGTGCCTTTGATTTTGGTGACTGTGAGTGGCTTTGTGTTGTATGGTGTCGTTAGTTTGTTCTGCTTTTGTTGTCGACACAACACTGTGTCACCAGGTTTGATGTTGATGTGTGTGGCATGTCTTCGGGTGTCTGAAAGGGCTTTTATTTTATCTTTTGCCTTTTTCGTGGTTGTCATCGTCAGCACCAGTGGTAGTTGGAGTAGCTATGGGACTTTTTGTACGCACCTTCCTTTTAAAGATCAACTTGGCAGGCGAAGCCCTCGTTGTGGATCTGTACTCGCGAAGGAAGACATTTTAGCTGTTGTTTCCATGGTATACCTTGAGTGTGTGTAGTTCGGATGGCTTTCCCCAATTTACGCATGAGTCGCTCTGCTTTAGCATTTGCTTATGGCCAGAGGGGAGTCATTTTCCTATGACGGAACCCAAGATAGTCAGCAAACTGTGTGAACACACTGCTGTTGAAGAGAGGGCCATTGTCAGTTTTAAGCACACTGGGAATTCCGAACATAGAAAAAACATCATCAATAACTAGTATTACCGCAGTTGTTGAGGTAGTGTGAAGAATTTTAACTACAGGATACCGTATGTAGTCATGACCAGCAGAAACTCCCCAGATGGTAACGGTCCATAGAAATCTGCACTCAGATTGTGCCATGGTGCTTCTGGCAATTCAGACTTTTGAAGCAGGCTCAACATGAGTTATGGGGGTATTTGCCTGACAAGCAATGCAGTTTGTGATCATGGCTTCAACCCTTCGATCAATGTTGGGAAACCAGACTTTCTTTCTCAGAAGACTTTTGGTTTTAGTGATGCCTTGATAGCTCTCATGGGCAAGATGTAATAGTCTTTGCTCTAGAGTGGAGGATACAACTAGTCTGGAGCCTCTGAGTATGAGATCATCATTTGATGAGACTGTAAGAGCAGAACTGACATTTCTGTAATGTTTAGGGTGTCTGCGAAAAGTGGGTCACTTGCATTTATGTGCCATGTTTGAGCAGACCTGCTGAAGAGCAGCATCTTTTTTTGTCTATGTTTTTACCTCGTCTAGTGTCATGGCCTTTGGTGTTGCCTGCAGTGGCATGAAATTGATGCTACTTTTTGATGCTTTAACCACGTTAAAAACTGGCCGACCAATGAGATTGGCGCTTTTGTTCACATGCCTGGAGCTGCTGAAGTTACAGTAAAACACGACTTGGCGCTCAAGCACAAAACGGTCTTGCCTAGCACACATTGATATCTAACGACGAAGAGGAAGTAAGTAGACCAAGAAGATGCATCGAGGCAAGATGAATGTAGAGCTGCTGGTCTCATTGGTGTCTGAACACAAACAGCTTAATGACAAACTTGGCAGCGACTACAAAAATCTCGATAAGAGGGAGTTGTTATGGAGAGGAATTGCAGATCAAATAGGATTCGATGTGTACCGGGGTATTTTTCATTAAGCGCCATCTAATGTCAGGGAGTGAATTTGCATGTTCACTCGACTCATCGCAAGTGAAAATCGCTTGGGTATAAACACACAAGATGTACTGAAAAACGCTGGCGATAATCGTCCTGGTGTGCACGAGGCTTTAGTGTGTATCTTGATTTTGTTGAGGAAATGTGTGCATTTATTTGAGCAGACTTACTGTAGATTAGCACAACTTGGGACTAGACTGTAACAAAGATTGATTCAAAGTTGTAAATAATTATTATTGTAGTACATTTTCCAAGAAAATTCTATTTCAGTCTTTCTAATTTCGCATTTAATTCAATACCATTTCTATGTATTTGTGAAATTTACTAGCAATTTCTGAGTGAAAACTCTTTCTACACCATGTTTTTTTTTCAGTGTAGCAAATGCTGGGAACATTATCAGGCCAACTCATTTTTGCAGGGCAAACACATTAAATCTAAACATGAATCTTTAAAGTGACTTTTAGTGCCAAGCTGTAGAGTTGAAAAATAATAAAGGCTTTAAAATATTATAAGTGTTTTAAAAATGTGTTCATGACTATGAAGGTAAGTTATCGATTATCAAGAATACCATTATGATGTCCTTCACGACATAGCATCGCTAGCTAGCTAACATTAGCCTAAACAGTTACAGTAGCCTAAACAGTGTTTAGCTGTCAGCATTTAAATGCACAATTACATATCTAGGTACTCTCCTGGGTTCAATAACAGGAACCTGTATGTTAATGCCGCTATCATTATTTACAGTGTTGCAATTAATATGTTTCACAGTTTCTGACAAAAACAAAGCAGGAGAGGTTTCTGTGAGGGTCTCAAGAGTCCGCAACATCAAATTACATTTCACCGGAAGTTTACGAGCTGGCTTATCTTTATGCGGAAGTTCTGAAGAACGCTCCTTGCATAGTCAATTAGTGGCGTAATTTGCTGAGGCGTTTACTGAATTAGCAGACATTATGAGTTTAGCTGTAATATACTGTATTCTAGCTAGTGTTTAATTTAGACCGAACCTGAAACTTTTCCTTAATGTACTAATTATATTCTGAACTTCACTTGAGCCATTAAAAGCTGCCTTAAGTGCGTCTTTTTAACCTAATAAATAGGTTTAACTTCTAGGGCCCATAAACAAAGGCATTTGTTTGAATCACAATCAATGATTTTTAAAACCCCTAATCATTCATCTTGGACCGTGTGTCTGTCCATTTACTGTGAAATACAATTGGGATGAGACGTCAGCTTCCATATGTGAATAAACAACTGGCCCGCTTTGATTGAATCAAGTGACTCATAATAAAGCCCATGTGTCTGTCTGATTTGATATGACACTGGCACAGATTGTCTTGAAAATAAAAAGACGCATGATTGAGCCAAATGTTTTCAATTGCATGTCACTTTCCCTAAATGTCACGGCATAATGTTTTTATGAATTTGTTTACTCTCGTTATGAGGAGATATATGCTTGACATCTTGCAGTTTGACTGATTCAGCGGTTCTGGGGGTCGATTCCAGCTGTGGAAGAACTAGAACATCCCTGAAGCTTCTTAGAGTCTGCTGCATAGTGCAAGTGGTGCTCATTAATGGCAAGTATCATTATTACTATTACATATACTTAGGGTTAAATTAAACTTTGGTGATGCATGTCTGTGTTACAGATTGATTGATAGCTCAAATTGTGCTTTCTTAAGCAATTATCTTTCTTAAGCTTTATTGTGATTTTTGTATCAACCACAGAGCAACGTTTTAGCAACACCCTGAAGATGGTAGCAATATCGAGTTTTGCATGGCCAAACATGACATTCATGGTCTTTTAAAGATGTAAAAATGTTGTCCTTAGAGGAATGTTCATGTGTTTGTTTCTTTATGCGAACAGATTAGGAGAAATGTAGCATTGCATCACTTGCTCAGCAATGGATGCTCTGCAGTGAATGGGTGCCGTCAGAATGAGAGTCCAAACAGCTGATAAAAACACCACAATAATCCACAACACTCCAGTCCATCAATTAATGTCTTGTGAAGCCAAAAGCTGCGTGTTTATAAGAAACACATGTATCATTAAAAACGTTTTTTAACTTCAAATTGTCGCTTCTGGGCAAAATACCAGTCCATAATACATAAAAACACATCCTCCAGTGGAAAAAGTCCATCTCCTGTTGTCCGCTCACATCAAAATTGAAATTTGTTTAGAATCTGTTCTGGTTTGCAAACGGTGCTTGATCTGTGCTTATTTCTCTCCTGATTCAGACAAGACAATTGTTTTACTGGATAAAGCAATATTATGGATAGAGGACTCGTACTATAGCTGGAAGCAGCGTTTTGAAGCTAAAACATCTCAATGATGGATTTGTTTTTTATAAACACAGCTTTTTGCTTGTTAATTGATATTAATGTTTATTGCTGGATTGTGGATTATTGTGATGTTTTTATCAGCTGTTTGGACTCTCCTCAATGATGGATTTGTTTTTTATAAACACAGCTTTTTGCTTGTTAATTGATATTAATGTTTATTGCTGGATTGTGGATTATTGTGATGTTTTTATCAGCTGTTTGGACTCTCATTCTGACGGCACCCATTCACTGCAGGGGATCCATTGCTGAGCAACTGATGGAATGCTACATTTCTCCAAATCTGTTCTGTTGAAGAAACAAACTATCTTACATCTTGGATGGCCTGAGGGTGTGTACACTTTCAGCAAATTTTCATTTTTGGCTGAACTATACCTTTAATTGACTCACTTTTCTTAATTACACTCTTTTTCGACTACAGCACTTTAAAGTGACGTGAGGCACTGAGTGTTTGCCCATCTGAATCACGTAGATCTAAGCGCTGTCATCCTGGCCAACTCAAACAGCATTTAACAAGTGATCTACAGTATAATAGACTTTCCATGATCGTCCCCAAAGAATTATTCTGCGTTTGGCATGAGAATGGCCATCTGCCAGAAATAAGTGGGGTCACAGGGATGATTTCACTCCGCTGTAATTAGATGCATGTGCCCACCAAAACACCTGCTTGATTTGTACTAGTGATTGTTGATAGATTTGATTCAAACAAGCTTTGGAGCTGCAGGGAATGCTGAGTAACTCTCTCCATTCCACAGCGATTATTCATGTTACACAAGACTCTCCGATGTGTCATTATGAAGTCGTGGGGAAGTCGTGGGGGGAACCCAAAGGTTGTGGGTTCGAGTCTTGTACCGGCAGGGATTGTAGGTGGGGGGAGTGAATGTACAGCGCTCTCTCCCACCTTCAATACCACGACTGAGGTGCCCTTGAGCAAGGCACCGAACCCCCAACTGCTCCCCGGGCACCGCGGCATAAATGGCTGCCCACTGCTCCGGGTGTGTGTTCACAGTGTGTGTGTGTTCACTGCTGTGTGTGTGCACTTTGGATGAGTAAATGCAGAGCACTAATTCTGAGTATGGGTCACCATACTTGGCCACATGTCACTTCACTTATCCAACATTTATGTTCATCATTTGACTTTAATTGGCTGAATTTCCTGATGCACAGACTCGACTGGGCAGGTGTACTGTTGGAAGGGGTTTCTCTTAGGACAATCATAAAACAATCTTTATTAATTGGATATGTTTTATTTTTAAGTTTCACCACTGAAAAAAGTTTTTCTTCCCCATGATGCCTTATTTTCTTTGTTCATTAATTACTCTAGTAATCTTCTTGAGAGAAATTGGTTGTTTCTTCTACCTTTGGGCAACCTTTGGCCATGCATGTTAGAATGATTTCTGAAGGATCATGTGACACTTAAGGCTGAAGTGAAACAATGTGAAACCATAAGAACTTTCATTTCGCCGCAGAGTTGGAAGAGTTTCCTCAGATCAGTGTTGGAGACTGTTGGAGGAACTGGAGTGCTGAATGAATTGGCAAAAACCATCATCACAGGATCATATATACCGGCATTTTGGCTCATTTCGAGTCGGACTGACTGCCAGGCACAAAAGTGAGTTTTGATCGAGTAACTTGTAGATCTGCGCTGCTTGAGCCGCAAAACTGATTCAGATGATTCAGTCCAATCTGGTGAACTGGTTCAACTAGTTCACCAAAAAGAACCGGTTCAAAATAATGATTCATTCACAAACCAGGCATCACTCCAGACCGTTTGCCTGAGGCTCTGGATTACATGTAATAATGTTGTAAATAATGTTCAGTTTCTTGCACAGACCGATTGTTTCACTTCATAAGACCTCAATATATCAAGAGCCACGGGTACTAATTTTGTGTTGCCTGTATATGCTTTTTTCCTTCTTTTTTGACTCTCAAAATGACGGTATTGACTTGCATGTTATGAATCACCTAAAAATCATCTTTACTGTTCTACACAAGAAATAAAGTTACAGACATCCATTGGATGGACTGAGGGTGACTAAATTAACATTAACATTAATAATTCTTAGATGAACTATCCCTTTAAGATTGAAAATCTGGGTTTGGTACAAGGGTAAAATCATAAAATATATATTTAAAAGCATTTGAAATGTAGTAAAAATTATGATGGAGGTATGGTTTCCAAAACAGTCGTAATGTGGCCATCATGTATTAAAAAGAAAAATAGTTGCTCTGTTAGATTTAATAAAAACGGTCCCCTCCAGTGACAGCCCCAAAACATTACTGCTCTTGAGGAATGGGCCAAAATACCAGCAACTGTGTGTGAAAACCTTGTGAAGACTTACAGAAAATGTTTGACCTCTGTCATTGCCAACAAAGTGTATATAACAAAGTATTGAGATGAAATTTTGTTATTGACCAAATACTTATTTTCCACCATAATTTGCAAATAAATTCTTTAAAAATCCTACAATGTGATTTTCTGGATTTTTTTTTCTCCTTTTTTCTCTCATAGTTGAGGTATACCTATGATGAAAATTACAGGCCTCTCTCATCTTTTTAAGTGGGAGAACTTGCACAATTGGTGGCTGACTAAATACTTTTTTGCCCCACTGTAGAAGTGCCCACATTTGAAGAAACACCCAATTACAGAGGCATTTGCCTCATCCAGAATCATGATGTATGTGGACTAGCAATTAGCTGAAAGAGTGAATCAGAAATATCAGGGGACTTTTATTCTAAATTACGTATTGAAAGATATCATATTATTTTAAGGTGTAATATAAGACTGGTTCTCAAAAAGGCAGCTCAATAAATGCTGCTAAGCAAGCAACCAAACAGACATGTAAAACAGTATAAAAAAATCATCATGCAAATTTTTTTTGTTATTATTACATCAAAGCACCTACAGTAAAACCATAAAACCAATGCTGACAAAATTGGAAAATATGGGATTCATACCACCAGACCGAAGATGCATGTGAGATGCTAATGTGTAAAACTCAACCCACCCACTTTCCCAAATATGAATGGTGTCTCTCTCAACAGCTAGTAATAAATCAAGCACAGTTGAGCTCAAGACTGAAAGAACTCTCAAACCGCAATTAAGTGTACTTTACAGCACTGGACTGAGAACAGCAGCCAGTTATCAAGACCTCAAGTCCACAAAATCAGTAGCAGCGCTCAGTGTTCTGACGCGGCCCGTGGAGAGATTAATGATCCCTGGAGTTCTGTTGACTTTGGAGACGAACTGCAGAGCCAGTCTGACGGAGAAAATGCCATTGATTAATGGCAGGAAAAGTGCCTTCCTCATAAAGCTGAATCATTCATACTTGGGTCAGACTTTGGCAACTTTTTAACTTTCAAAAGGTTACACATATCTGACATTCATCTTTCATCAAGTCCTGGGCGGACTCGGGTTTTGAGTTCATTTTGACGTTGAGTAAGCGCTTTTTCAGATGTTCATTTGACTCTCGCTGATCCAATGACATTTCCCCATGAGAGAGAGAGATTTCATTGTGCAAGAAAAACAGTTTAAGTCTTTAGCACCATTCGGACGGGATTCGTTTCCTAAACAACATTTAAATCACCATTTATTTGACTGATTGGAATGGGATTGTGATCATGGGAGAATCTATAGTTTGGAAATTTGGCAGAATCCAAAAGGTTCACCGGGCAGTCAGAAGATTCACACACACAATGTGAAAATCACCTTAAGTTACGGTGTTTCACAAAGGCCAAAATAAATGAAGAGAAGCGTTGAGAAAATATAATATCTGGGATTAGATTTGTCAAAGGACGGCCATGTTGGAAGAAAATGATAGGGAATTTGCTCCATAATTATTACAGAGGTCGTGCAAAAAAGAGAGAAATTTTAGATTCCGATGGGATTGAAATCATAAAGAACCTGCATCAGCGCAATGCAAATTTACACAATTGATCCTTTCTGAATAAGGCTACAGTCATACTTTCCATTACAGTGTTCGTGCTGTGGAGCAATTATATTTAATAGCAATGAAAAAACATATTTATTATGCAACCATGCTTTCAAATAGCTTGTGACTACGTATTGTTTTTTATGATAAAGGTGTTAATATGAAAAATTATGGCATGAACACAACTAGAAAGTAATACTGATGTGATATTATAAATAATGTGAAACAAATTAAACAAATCAATCAATCATTATCGCAAAATTTAATAAGTGTTGTTTGCTAAATTTGAAATACTAATGGGCAGACCGTTCCCCACCCCGTGGGTTAAGGGTCGTGCTGGTAATCTCTCCACAGGTGACACGGAGGTGATCATCGCGGATTACGTGGATTCCCTGGTCAAAACTTTAAATAGCATAAATGGTGATGTTTCTCTCTCTCTCCCTCTCCCTGCAGAGAAGCCGACTCATTCTTTTGCTCCAGGCCAACAGGTGTTGATAAAGTGCCTGAAACCTCCAAAGCTCGGAGAGCCAAAGTATCTTGGACCTGCGACTGTCATCGCTGTGACGCGGACAGGGGTGCTGACTGATTTCCAGCCACAGTGGATCCATGCAAGCAGGCTAAAGGCGGCTCCGGAGACAGGAGGGGATCTGTGATCGTATCTGGAGCTGGATCGAGTTCGAGGAGCTGAGAGAGGAGTCGAGGTGCGGAAGGGGCGGAAGGAGAAGCAAGAGTTTACAATCATCATTCCTGATAGTTGTGTGGCCATGGTTATGAGACAAATGATATTCCTGGTCATTCTGATAAGTTTGTTTACTTGTACGCATACTTTTATAAGTACAGGTAATGAAACGTGGCTTGGGCATGATGATACACCCCATGCCTATGCCACGAATATGTGGTGGAGATTTGCTAATTATACGGCAAAGGCCGAAGGGAAAAAGGGGTCTTGCTATGTCTGTACAAAAATGCCCCACAGTGCGGTCGGTCCTCGGGTAATTGTTAAAGCCCCACCACCGCAAGATTGGGAATGCATTTCTTTTATTAGTGTTGCAGGCTTGGTTCCTGCTTTGAAGACTTCTGGACAATGGAGGTGCAGACCAAATGGTACAATATGGTTTATACCCCAAGTGTTTGTAAGAGTGACAATCGTGAGTTCAATCCCTGACTCATTATTTTGTGTAGAAAGAATTGAAGGAGAACAGAAGTTGGGTGAAATTCCATTGAGCAAGTGTGATCGAGTTTATCAATATTGCCAGATGAAAAGTATTACATGCTGTCACTATTGTTTTTTGAATGGAGGAGAAGTTAAAATAGAGGACATGGGTTGAAATGTATCAAAGAATGATTATATTCCATATTATTATCTATGTATGAGAATGATAAATTTAGGATTAGGGAACTCTGCAGCGAGTGTTTATGTATTCATTGTTTATTTTAAACAAAAGCAGGCAACTGTCTGTCTTGTTTCTCTGTCTTGAGATGCCTCACCCCTCCTTTTTCTCCCCTCTCTCTTATCACCCCTCCTTTCCTTGTTTGCCCTCTCACTCTCCCTCCTCTCAGTATTCTTCGACAGGAAGTCTATTCCTAATATGGACATGTTTTTCTGTATATGTGGCGATTTTATACAAAACACATGTTCTTGGGCAAAACATCCTGTATGGGTGTCACCCTATCCTCGTTGGTTAAGAGGGTAAAACTCCCCTCGACATGCCTATATAAGATCTGTATTTCTATGAATAAATTGAAGTATTGAGAATACATGGACTGTGTGTTTTCTTACTTCCCGGCCGTATTTACACTCTAAGGAGACTGAGAAGATTTCACGGTGGCAAAAAGAGATATCGAGGGACCAAATTGTTATTTATTAACACTAAGTCAATCATCATGATTGCTTTTGTTTATTCTAAGCGAACAGACTAATTTGTTTCACTTGGTGGATGAAAAAAACAGGTGAAAAATTCACATAGAACCTACGACTAGAATATCAGAGGCAGAGGCCGGTATGCAACTGTACAGAACAACATAGCAATGTGCTATATACCACCCAGAACACCCTAGCAACCACATAGCAACAAGCTCAAATCCAATCAGGGCACCCCAGCAACTGCACAGCAACGGGCTGTAAAGCAACCAGAACACCCTAGCAACTGCATAGCAACGGGCTAAAAAACCACCCTGAACTCCCTAACAACCTTTTAGCAATATGCTAAATAAATACTCAAAACACCCTAGCAACTGCACAGCAATGGGCTACAAACCACCCAGAACTCCCAAGCAACTGCATATCAACACAATTAAAACCCCTTAGAACACCCTATCAACTGCATAGCAACGTGCTAAAAACAATTCACAACACCCTAACAAAAGCATAGAAATGCTCTACCAAGAACCACTCACATTAGTGCTATAGAATTATAATGTAACTTGCTTTTTTACTTGCAATGGGCTATAAATCACTCAGAACACCCAGAAACCACATAGCAATGGGCTATAAACCACTTTGAACTCCCTAGCAACCGCATAGCAACAAGCTATAAACCACCCAGAACTTCCAAACAACTGCATATCAGTGGGCTAAAAACACTCAGAAAACCTTAGCAACTGCAAAGCAATGTGATTAAAAAAAATCACAATGCCAAACATGTAGCACAACACCTAGCAACTACTTTGCAACACATTTAACTCTCTGGGAAGTGCACAGAAATGCTCTGAAAAGAACCACTCACATTTCTGTTATAAAATTATGTTTTAACTTGCTTTTTTTTTTTTTTACTAGCAACTGCATAGCAAGTAGCTATAAACCACCCAGAACTCCCTAGCAACCGCATAGCAATAGGCTAAAAAATATTCACAACACCCTAGCAACCACATGGCAACAAGCTAAAAACCAATCAGAGCACCCCAGCAACTGCACAGCAACAGGCTTGTAAAGCAACCAGAACACTCTAGCAACCGCATAGCAACAAGCTATAAACCACCCAGAACTCCCTAACAACCACATAGCAATATCCAAAAAAATAAAAAAAACAAGCACCCTAGCAACTGCATAGCAACATGCTAAAACCAGTCAGAACACCCCAAAAACTGCATAAACCACACATTTTCTTCAGAAAAAATATGATATTTTTTCACCATGTTGATGTGAACACTTCAGAACAGGATTACACCTCACTGGAAATTTTCCGGCTGAGTCTGCCATTTCAGGCTGAATTTGGCTGCATGTGGCAACAATGGAGTGAAGTGAGGTAAGAAAAGGGACTGAACACCATGAGAAAATGTAGTTTGTAAGTTGGAGTCACGGAGGAGGAGAAATTGTCCTGGGAGGAAATGCTCTGATTCATCCAGGAAGGTGGTTACCAAAGAATACAAACTCTGTTTCTTCTGAGAAATACTGTGAGAAACTGTGAAGGCAAGGAATTCTAAAGCTCAGTGAGAGAGAGATTCTATTCCTACAGCCCCGCCCACCATCTACCATTGGTCAGACAAGCAGCCAAAACCTCACACCATTGGTGGACACGTCAAACCTCTCAAAGAAACAGAGCAAAGTTTGAAAACACCTGCATGAGTTGGAGAGTCTCTTTCAGGCTCTGTGGTCACTGTGAGAAAATTCATACTATATAGAACGTACTGTTTTAACGGTCGAGTAGTACGTTCAAATTTAAATGTAGTACCTACTAAGCAGTATGCGATTTCGGACGCAGCGCTGTTCTTTTCTCAGCTCTCAGACTGCTTTCAAGAAGGATTTTTTCCCTTTTGGAAACATTTTGATTATATTTTAGGAAAAATGTTTTTTGATTGAGCACAGTGTCAGGGCAATGTGGAAAAAAATGCAAACCACTTGAATTGTTTGGATATATAGGAAAAGTTTTTTTTTTTTTTTTTTTTTTTTTTAAATCTGCTCATTTTTAAGTACATATATATAATTTAAACTATATATTCATCATACATATATATGTATACACACACACACACACACACACACACACACACACACACACACACTCACACACATGTTGTGTTTCCATGTTTTATGGGGACTCTCCATAGGCGTAATGGTTTTTATACTGTACAAACTGTATATTCTATTGCCCTACACTAATCCTACCCCTAAACCTACCCCTCACAGGAAACTTTGTGCATTTTTACTTTCTCAAAAAAACTCATTCTGTATGATTTATGAGCTTGTTTCCTCATGTTGACCTCAAAAATGTCCCCACAAGGTCAAAATTTACTAGTATTACTATCCTTGTGGGGACATTTGGTCCCCATAACGTGATAAATACCAGGTACACACACACACACAATATATATATATCTCAGCTCAAAAGAAATGGGTTTGGTAAATTTGTTTTCTTTGTAAATGTGGCTTGTTTTTTACTTGGTAAATTATACGCTTTATTCGCAAAATTAATTTAATTGAGAAAAAGCAATCTTTTTTATGTAGATTTTCCTAAGATCATGGCAGCATTCATTCATTAAAACATGGTCAGATGATTTATGGTGTTGATATGTGAACTTTCACCATTTAGAAGAGTCTGGATCTCATTGGTGGAGTGATGCTGTATCTCATGTGATTATTTGAACACAATATTTTACCACATGCATTATGGTGACTAGGAGAAACCGCATTGAAACTTACCCTTGACCTCTAGCCTGTGAAACTCAACCCAGCATGGTTTGTTATCTATTCAAGCTCATACAATTAAAAGTGTGCAAGAAGATCTGTGTCTGTGCCTGAAAGTTATTCGCACACAAAGAGTGCCAGACCTCAACACACATGCTTTAGTCATTATAACATCACAGCTTAGTGTATAGATCCCCCAATCCCCGTATATATATATTACTGAGGGAACACCAAAGAGCTTTATGGACTGGAACAACAAAGATCTTGGGCGGTGTGTTTGGTTACGTCCTAACATTTCCTCTGGAAAATATTCTGCTAATGTGCAAACAAGGCAGATTGCAAAAGCGTATAAAGAGATTATGATCAGGCATTGTCTAGGACAGGAGTTATGATTCAAGGTCACTTTAATCTTTTGAAATCATTTAAAAAATGTTCCAGATACAAACACAAATCAAAGCCTCACATTCCTTCTGAATGCTGAGGTTGAGCAGACGTTCTTTCCAACTTCACATATTCATGGTCTGTTTCATTCTTTAATGGCACATTAACAGCACCAATGCTCCATATTTTTGTTCAGTAAAACTTTAGATTAGGGAACACATATTCCCTATTAACTAAGAGTTTTCCCTCTATAAACTAAACTACAACTAACTACTATGAACAACTAGTTAATAGTGAGAATTGGTCCTTAAAATAAAGTGTTACCTTTTGTTCTTTAGCCCTCTGATGCATGAATTAGTAAATCACAAAGATTTTTGGTAACACTTTAAGGTTTGATTTATTAATATTGGTTAATGCATTAGGTATCATGGACTAACTACGGTATGTTCAATACTTGATTTAATGTATTGTTTAATAAAATGTCTGATATATTATATTGAAATGTATATATACACTGTATATATCAGGATTATCGTAGTTAACTGAATCTAAAATTAAAACTATATATAAAAAAACTATTACTATAAATAAAATAAATGTAACAAAAATGAAAATTAATAAATACAAATAAAAAAAATGCAACTAGTTGTCAAGGCAAATTTAGTTGAACTAAAACTGAAATAAAAATTAATGAAAACTATATAGACATATTTAAAAAAAAAAAAAAAAAAAAAAATGACAAAACCACAAAACAAATTTATCAAATAAATATGAGAGCAGAAAATATAAAAACAAAAACTTACAAATATTAAAACTATAACATTATCTCAATTATGTGTGTGTGTGTGTGTGTGTGTGTATATATATATATATATATATATATATATATATCCACGCACGCACACACACACATCAACATTAATCTTAAGCGCTTTAAAAAATATTGTTAGTACATGATGCCCAATGCATTATTTACAATTCATTATTATGCAGTATTTGACAATAATTTTTGTTCGTACCATAATGGATGGTTCTGAAAATATGAACACATACGTAGGAAGTATGATTGATTACATTTTATAACCTGTATTCGTGATGTGAGGACACTGAAATGTAAGCCAATCTGATGTAATTGCTGCTCAGGGCTAACAAGCTTGTCTGACAATTGTCTGATTTCATGGTGAATGAAGTCAGAGAGCAGAATACGTCATCTGACTCCATCAGGGTACTGTGTGTTGCGCTAATGTAAACAGTCGATGCTGAAAAACAGACTTAGAAAATGAGAAAAAGACATCAAAGAGCAAACGAGCACAAGAATGATCAATCTGTCTTTTCACAAATCAAGAAAACACATGATCTTCTGTCTGAATTGTTGCAGAAGAAACAAACATTGCAACAGACTTGTTTTTTCACAGACGTAAATGAGGAGGTGACTAATGTTCGGCATATACATGAAACGCTTCAGGATTCCAGTTTGTCCATGGAAGGCGTGATTTTCCTTAGATGGCCTTTGAATAATGAGGCAATCATCTCGTTTGGCTCCGAGGTCAGAAGAACAGACGGTGAAGGCCTTTGTGAGAGTCCACAATTACATAACAAATCAAGCTGGAGATTTAGGAACTTCAGGGAAAAACCTGAAGCCGAGACTCTTTTGTAACCAGTCTCTGGGAAAAGATGAAATACTGTAGATGTGGGCACCATGTTTCAGAAAAAACCGTCAAAAGCAAAAAACAAAAAAAAGAATTGTTGAGGGCAACATAAACTATACATTTATAGTTTACTATAAACCTTAGTAAACTATAAATAAAAAGTTTTTAAAAACGGGCACAAAAATTACAAATTACAATAAAGCAGACAATTATATATACTGTATATATATATATACACACACACACACTACTGTTTTACATCATTTATGTTATTATTATTATAAATATTATTATTACCGGAAGGTCCAAATTCCACACACAATTATAGAACGACTGCACTGTAAAAAAAAATCCGTAAAATTTACGCCGGAATTTTACTGTAAAAAAATATGGTAGCAACATTTCAGGTTTTACTGTTTTAACTTAAATTTACAGTTAAATACCGTAATTTCATGAACAGAAATAATGTTAATATACCAACCTATTGAAGTACTGAAATCTGTTTTGTACCTTTGAAATACACTGATATCCACCAAAAGGAGGTGGTGATGAGAATGCAGGGAATTCTGGGAATGTCAATTTACGGTTATTCACTGTAAATTATACAGTCTTTTTCACTTCCAAAAACGGTATACTACTGTAAAATTACATGTAATGTCCAATACAGTTTTTCACCGTATATAGTAGGGGAATTTACCGTTAACCATTTAACAGGTTTTTACTGTAGCATTTTTACAGTCTTTTACCGTTAAGTTCACAGTCATTTTTTACAGTGTGTGTTTGTGGCTGCGCAAGATTGACATTCGTGAACAACCGGAATACCTGTAGCCAATAGGAATGTGCCTCTGTCTTCGAGCGACGTGTCCTCAATGCACCGCGGGGCGAGTTACTTCAAGTAAGTTAATATCGGGACGCACCCAAGATTACGCCGAAAATATGAACAGGAAGTGTGACTTAACAGATCGGATAGCAGAAACGGTGACGTGTGTACATATATGTATAAAATGTGTATAAAATGATCCAGGTTTAATTCGATTTAATGTCAGCATAGTCTGATAATAATATCTAGCTCGCGTTTAGTTACAGGACAAGTATTGCGCAGAAGCAGTATCATAAACCCCCACACATGAACATGGGAATCCTCAAATCCACGGTAGAAATCACGGTAACACTTTATTTTGATAGTCCACTTTAGACATTCTATTAACAGTAAGTAACTTTGCAACTACATGTCAACTAGCAGTTAGTAGAGTATTAGTAGACTATCTGCTTAATATCTTCTAACACTTTCTTTGTCAACTTATTCTACTAACCCTAAACCTACCCTAACAGTCTACTCTGAGAGTTAGTGGACATGTAGATGCAAATTAATGAGAATTAGTTGACATGTAGTTGACATGTAGTTACAAAGTTACTTATAGTTAGTAGAATGTCTAAAGTGGACTATCGAAATAAAGTGTAACCGAAATCACACCTTACACTGTTTTTATTGTTCACAATGTAAATACATGCTGGGCTATTCACATTGTTTTTGTTTGTTTTTTTCCCGTTGCAAATGTCTTGTTCTGATGGTTTGTCATAGTTTGTGGGCATGATTTACAGCAAATGCTGAAACCATAGTTCAAAAACCATTTATGATGGAAAAAAGAAATATCCAGTAGCTTTGCTTATTTTTAAGGGAAAATGTTGAGACAATTGCGAAACTACTGAGACAATTTTGCCAAGAATTTTAAGTTATAAAAAAAACAGCTGATATCTTTAAGAAATGCTTTTTTTGTTTGTTTGTTTGTTGTAAATGTATGAAATTGCTTGGTGTGCATTCTTTTCTTTACTTTACTTTGTTGTTATACTGAAACAGGAAGTTGAGGTGACAACTTATGCTAACAAGTGGCTAAACAGTGTTTGTTGGGGACATTGAGCGACGTCATGCTGAACAGAGAGTTGCTTTTACAGCCTCATTGTGTTTATGATCACACCCTTGCAAACCATTCTAATGTTCTGAGAATCTATTCTAAAGTTCTGTGTTTAAACCAAGACTGAAAGAGTTGTTGGAAGCTTAATGGTTGTGGTGTTGAAGTCATGTGACCGTGATAGCCTTCTGGAAATTGTACTTGGGCTTCAAAATGCAGATTTGTGAACATCATGATGAACAAAAAGTGTAAGAATCATAAACTTGTGTTCATCACTGAGCTTATTTTTTTGGAATTATCCAAAAACCATTGGAAAACTCCTATTGGCTTTTTGTCAAGGGAACCATGGTGATGCTAACTTACGGGTTTGTCACAGTCTTCAGCGGGTGTGCCCAGGAGGGCCACCAGATGACTGTGTTCTGGGAGCACATGGCTTGTGTTGTGTTTGTCTGTTGCCATGTGCTCTCTCCTGTCTATTGTCTGGCCCCTCCCATCTTGTTACCTCGTTATTGTTTAAGTTGCTCCACCTGTGTCTCCCTCGTTTGGTTCCTATTTATTCTCCTTGTGTCTGCCGTCCTGTGCTGATCCGTCATTTCTCATTGTGTGTGTTTCGTGTCTGCATGTGTGCAGCTTTAGCTCTGCCTGTCTGTTTTTCCCCCTCGGGGTGGTTTGAGTTTGTTTTTGTTTAATTTTTTGCTAAAATAAAATACCATTTCTCCAGCGATTTGAGTCCTCGCTTCATCTCCCCGCACGCACCGTGACAGGGTTGGCCTACAAAATACGTCATCACTGCAACACTATAGATTTTATTGTTCACCACAGCCATGAATCAGGACTTTGCTATTGCTAGAGGAGCTTTTAGGTGGAGGGAACATTTTAGAGAGCCCTCAATGAAGTATATTTTGATCAGCTTTCTTGGATGACAAAAACTGTAAATTTTAAATGTGAATATCTGCTGTATTTCAGAGTACACCAGCATACAGATGGCCATACAGACTTGGCTCAAAAGTCTCCAAACTCCATGAAGTCTTTAAAGTCACAATATGTAAGATTTTTGGATTAAAATATCCAAAAAACACCAGAATATGTTATGTGTTTTATTAGACAGCAACTGTTTGGATACATGTATAGACAGAAAACGAATCTGTTATATAGCTCAACACTGTATAGTCTTACTGTTTGAATATCGTTTTCTTGATTTACCGTGAGTACCATGTTTTTACCATGCCTCATAGAAAACACTATTTTGTCAAGTGGCTAACATACACACTAAAAAATGCTGGGTTGTTTCCACCCAACTTTGGGTCAAATATGGACTAACCCAACTTTTGGGTTACATTTTTAAATTAAATTTTTAACCCAAAAGTTGGTTTAGTCCAGGGGTAGGCAAGTTCGGTCCTAGAGAGCCGCAGTCCTGCAGAGTTCAGCTCCAACCCTGAAAAAAACTCACCTGCCTATAGCCTTAGTAATCCTGAAGACATTGATTTGCTTGTTCAGGTGTGTCTGATTAGGGTTGGAGCTGAACTCTGCAGGACTGCGGCTCTCTAGGACCGAACTTGCCTACCCCTGGGTTAGTCCATATTTGACCCAAAGTTGGGTTGAAACAACCCAGCATTTTTTTTAGAGTGTAGCATAATCAGATGCAGTTTTATTTGTACTAACAGTAATAAAGCATAATACAATATACAAACCCAATTCCAAAAAAGTTGGGACACTGTACAAATTGTGAGTAACCATGTCATCCGGACTAAAGAGGACAAGGACAACCCAAGTTGTTATCAGCGCTCCGTTCAGAAGCCTGCATCTCTGATGGTATGGGGTTGCATGAGTGCGTGTGGCATGGGCAGCTTACGCATCTGGAAAGGCACCATCAATGCTAAAGGTATATCCCAGTTCTAGAACAACATATGCTCCCATCCAGACGTCGTCTCTTTCAGGGAAGACCTTGCATTTTCCAACATGACAATGCCAGACCACATACTGCATCAATTACAACATCATGGCTGCGTGGATCCGAAGAAGGATCCGGGTACTGAAATGATCCAGGTTTAATTCATAAAGAGGAAGATGCGACAAAGAAGACCTAAGACAGTTGAACAACTAGAAGCCTGTATTAGACAAGAATGGGACAACATTCCTATTCCTAAACTTGTCTCCTCAGTCCCCAGACGTTTGCAGACTGTTATAAAAAGAAGAGGGGATGCCACACAGTGGTAAACATGGCCTTGTCCCAACTTTTTTGAGATGTGTTGATGCCATGAAATTTAAAATCAACTTATTTTCCCCTTAAAATCATACATTTTCTCAGTTTAAACATTTGATATATCATCTATGTTGTATTCTGAATAAAATATTGAAATTTGAAACTTCCACATCATTGCATTCTGTTTTTATTCACAATTTGTACAGTGTCCCAACTTTTGGAATCGGGTTTGTATTTTAAAATCAATTACATGCCATTTAGCAACACAAGCCATCCAGCATTTATTAATATGATATTTTAATATCGATGTAGCTTACTCCAATGTGCAACTAGTGTCTTATAGTAGCCGCCAAGCGAATGCACAGAGTAGCATTATAACAGAACACACTCAAATGTATCTATGATAAAACGGCGCTGCTTTACCCCACATACACATGACCGGAAGGAGCGGAAGCGGTCGACTGTGGCATAATAAAAGCTCTGCTGCTCTCGAGCCATGTGTTGTGCTCTTCTCTCATTAGCAATCACTCCAGTGGCCTCGTTCTGCCTCCACGGCTTTCATTATGAAGGTAAAATAGTAGCAAAACTCGAGAGCTTATTGATTTGAATTTGAGAACTTGTCATATTAATATTTGTATTTGAAAAGTTGAAATTTACACTCACAGCTCTGATGTGAAAAGCATAATCTTTTGATTTGCACACACAGACATCATTCAAAACTAGGGCTGGGACAATAAATCGATGCATCGCCATTCATGGATCGATTCTGAGATTTTTGGAATGCATCGTGATTCTCTCTTGAATCGATTCTGAGCTTAGTTTTTAACAGCAGGTGGCGCTCTAGGGTGGTTTTTAACCACACACTCAAAAGCTCACGAAGAAGAACGCATTCGGCTGAGTAATGTAAGTGTTTAAATGTACTTGCACATCGACTTTTATGATGTGAGATTAATGTAAACACAGCCCACTGTAAACATCCTTGTATTTCGCTTCAACCTTTTCGAACTTTATGAATGATTATTTTAGGTTCAAATGGTGCGTGTGTAAGGAACTGGAAGCAAGCAGAATATGGCTATTTCTACAGCACGCAGTGCCATCTGCTGTTAAAAACTAAACTCAGAATCCATTCAAGAGAGAATTACGATGCCTTCGGAAAATTTCAGAATCGATGCAGAATCATTTCTCGATTTGCGATGCATCGATTTATTGTCCCAGCCCTAATCAAAACACCCACGTTTTGAATTCGAAGTTGCAGAATAATAATTACAAATGGGTAAAATGACATTCACAAACAAAATGACAGACACGAATGTGTACAACATATTTACTTTTGCACTTTACTTCACTTTCGTTGTATAACCTCAAGTCAGCACCTACAGCCTCTCAGATCTTTCAGTACAACTGACAAGTTCTCAAATTCAAATCGACAAACTCTCAAGTTTTGCTACTCTTTTACCTTCATATTTCAGCCCCACCCTGCTTCATACTACATTGACGATAATAAATCTTTAATACATTAGCTCATCCATGAAAATGATTTCTGCCCGAGTCCTGTCGAATTGCATCGGCTGTGGGAATAAAGACGACAACTCCCATGATTCCATAATTAATCACGGTGCCATCAAACTACGCTTTTGTTTCTTTGTTTGTTTTGAATATGTGCCCTCTAGCACGAAAATTACATACTGTGCCTTTAAGGTATATTATTTTTTTTGGTCAAAGAAGCGGAACATCTGTAGAATTGTTTGGGGGGAGGATTACAGACTCTAAAATGCAAAACACAAGGACAAACACAACATATGTGGCATGTCTGGCTTTATGGATGTAGACATGCACGTAAACTACGAGTGCTATAGGATCACCCATCCATCTTTATGTTCCTTCTCAAAAAACAAAACTGAAATCTTCTTTTGGCTTTCTGCTGATTTGGTTTTCATTCTTCCTTCACCATTTTTGGTTCACTGGCCCCAGTCGATTCCCATCCTCCAGCTGTTGACGAGCAAGGTGAGTCTCTGTTTGTGTCCAGAGTGGAGAGCAGCATCTAAGAAGGGGAAGCCATTCTTACACTTAAATGAGACGTCTGTGTCAATCCTTTGAGAAATGCTGTTTTTCCTGACAGTTTTTTTTTTTTTGTCTATCCAAGTGTTACAATCTTCCAAATGGAAGTGAACGTCTATCCATTAATCTAAAGCATAAAGTAATGTTGGCTATACACATCATCTGGCACTCACTGTCCTCGGAGAGAAAATGTTCTCATCCTCTCATAGCCGGGGCAAAGACTGGAGAAGACTAAATGAATGGAAAAAGAAGAATCATATAATATGCAAGCTTTATATTTTGTGCAGGCCAGTCAGGTTCTTTCACGCCAGACTCAAAAAAGCATTTCTATATGGACCTCACAGGGACATTGTCATGCATGCAGGAACAGAAAAGGGCCCCATAACAAAAATGTTTGTCTAAGAAGATTGCATGGCTGTACGCTTGATATTATGCACCTGCTACTTTTTAAAGTAGCTGTACTTGTTATTTAGAAAGGAGTATCAACATAATTTAAGATGTGTAGTGTACAGTATGTTAGAAAAACTAATATGTGATTGGATCTGCATTTCAGTTCCTTATTAATGCAGGGATTTGTGGCATTGTTTGGCAGCCATAGTGTTAACATAATGTAAATGAACTCTGCATTGTGCTTTGCTTGGATTTGCATTTGCTTGGAATGCAAGCTAACACAATATTTTCACTTCACATTTTTAATAGTTTTGCATTTAAATTACATAAATATACAGTGATATACAGAGGATTTCAAAAAGATAATCACAAAAAAATCTCATTTAAACCAGATTTTAGAGGATTTTAGAAAATTGCATGAGAAAGCACAGAATTAGAAATATTTACACCATCTTACGCAGATTGTGCACTATTTCTAGGTGATTAATCAAATAGAAGTAAATAAGTGAGGCAGTCAGATTTTCTTACTTCCATTGAAGCTCAAGATGTGTTTTGGATCATCATGCTGGAGAACATGATCATCAGGTTTTGTTTGTGTAGCTCCAAGTGCTGCTGTCATTAAAATAAAATTGTGACACACCAAATACTGAGGCATTCTCAAATACATGGTCATTTTCAGTTAAACATTTCACCCAGATTGCTATTCATTTGCAATAAAAAAAAAATGCATTAAATTATAAAACTGCAATAGGGAAGCATCTTCACTAGTGGCCTCAGACCTTTGCACCTCTCTGTATATACCGTGGTATAAATTGTGTATCAGAATCTCTTCTGGTTGATATTTCAAATTTTGCCCATTTTACTGTCATACGTCCAGCTGTACTCAAAGGTGCTACATTTAAATATTATTGTCATCTCTCTTTATGTGCATTTGCTCATGCTTTCTGTGGAAAAGCAGGTCAAACAATAAGACGAGGCAGATGGCTCTGTTTTCAAAACCATATGGTGAAGGTTTTTTTGTTTTGTTTTTACAAATGAAATAAACACACTTGATTTCTCCATATGTGGCCATTGAATCAGCTGAGAAGAATGAACCTTCCCGAAAAATCACAGTGCTGGCTTTGGAAATAGGCTGTGTTTGGAATAGCAAATGTTTTACTTTTACTATTTCCGCAGTGCAAGTCTTAAGTCTTAATTTTTTGTTGAGTCTTATATCATTTTTGGTAATGGTTTTCTATATGCTGCGGGCTAATTTTACTATCCCTGTTGCAGGGCAACTCATTTAATGTTTTTAGAAGTTTTCGAGGCATTTCCTACAGAAATGTAGAGATGTACAGAAATGATTTGGATTGCAAGATGGCACCGATGTCAATGGCATGCCGTCTGTTTCTCCGCTTTCTTCGGTTGTTTCTTGGCCTGTCTATGCTTATACATCTTCTGTCTTTAATAAGTCAAAAGGTTGCTATACCGTTAATATACGATCGTCAGATACTGCTTAATATTAGATCTACTATAGCGCTTTGCTCCAATAAGGATGTGACTGGTCCGAGTTTCAGCTTACCACCTCCACCTCTCTTGATGAACGTACCTGTATGGCTGCGCAGTGTGCCTTTTCCTGGAGGAAACGGCGTAGGAGGAGAGGAAAGAGGGCAGGCATTGCTGTTAGGCTGAGATCCTGCCTGGCTTCTCGACTGGTTTGTCAACCTCGTCTTGATGCTTCTTGGGCAGAGTTGGATCGCGGCCTTTACATCTCACGGCGTTCTCTGGAATTTCCTTATCAATGGATCGTTCATCTGTCAGCGGACTCGTCATTGCAGCCTCTTCGGCATCGCTCACCTCGTTTACGGTGTGGTGGGGTAGATTACCATCATCTTCGTCCACTGTGTAAGGCATCACAATTCGTCTCGCAAATGGTTGGTGACTCATCTTCAATCAAAATGGCTTTAGTTAATTCCAGATCGCTGGGAAACAAGACCTTTATGTTAAAGGGGTCATATGATGTTGCTAAAAAGAACATTATGTCTTTGGTGTAATGCAATGTGTTTATGCGGTTTAAGGTTAAAAAACACATTATTTTCCACATACTGTACATTATTGTTGCTCCTCTATGCCCCGTCTTTCTGAAACACGTCGATTTTTACAAAGCTCATCGTTCTGAAAAGCGAGGTGTACGCTGATTGGCCAGCTATCCAGTGTATTGTGATTGGCTGAATACCTCAAGCGTGTGACGGAAATGTTACGCCCCTCACCATACTGTGATGCTGTGTCTCCCGGCACGACGAGACAAAACCAATTACGTGTTGCATATCGCGCCGCGTAAACATAAAACAATGTCTGCATTTATGATCGGAGAAACGACAAACAACAAGCGCTACTCTACACTGCTCAAACTCACGTCTGAATCATCAGTGGCAAATTCTTTAAATATAAAAAATGTACTTACAGGCTGTGAGTCAGAAGCGCCAGACTGTCCATGCAAAGTTGGAACTGCCCCACTTTATAGAACAGCCTTTGAACACAGACCCATTGTAGGCTACTCTGCAGGTTCAGGAAACAGTCCTCCATAAAATGCGTCACACAGCATCACACACGGCGGGCTTGAGTGAGCGGAGGCCGGCGGGCTAGAGTGAGGAACGGCCGGCGGACTTGAGAACGGAGTGGCTGGCGGGCTTGCGGCAACCACATGTGACGACCCCGGGCTGGACTCCGCTTCGTCCACGGTGAAAGCCGATCCGGTGATCCACAGCGTGAAGTTGATGTATTTCCTCAGCGACCAGCACGGATCAGCTCTAGGCATGATGAAGCGGATATCGTCCTCTTTTGGAAGACCAAACAAAGTAGTTTCGCTTTCACAATGAAACACACAGCATCTCCACAACATGGCGGCAGCGGTAACAACAATACTACTGCGAGAATATAAGGTACGCCTTCTTTCTTTGCGTGAACATTTGGGCGGTGTTATGCAAATCTTCCCACACAGTGACGTAGACATGTGGGGGCGTGTTTAAACGAGGCGTTTTAGGAGGGCGGGGACAGGTTTTAACTTTTATAAAGAATATCTCTTTGGATTTGAGACTTTAGTCTTTGCAACTTTGCAGATCTTCTTTATGCACCAAGAGCTTGTAACATTCCAAAGAGAAAGGAACAATTAAATTTGCATCATATGACCCCTTTAAGCGACTTTATAAACTCTGGCCATTTAGACTTTTTATTTGTGACTGAGACTTGGCTCTCTGTTGGTGATAGTAGTCCTTTCTCTGAACTTATTCCTCTTAGTTATACTTTTTTTAATTCTCCCCATTTGTCTGGCCGGGGTGGATGACTGGCATCTGTTTTTAAAAACAATTTTTGTTTTTTTGCCGAATAATAGAAACGGACACTTTCACAAGCTTTGAAGTTCAACGTTTTTCATTGGATCAAATGAATTCATTGAGGGTGGCCATGGTTTATCGTCCACCAAAAACAAAGAAAAACTTTATTACTGAGTTCTCTGAATTTTTAGGGGGTATTACTCCTAAATTTGATAGAATTTAAATTGTTGGGGACTTTAATATTCATGTTTGTTGTGACTCCACAGCATTAGCCAAAGAATTTCTCAGTCTCATTGATGCTTGTGATTTTTGTCAGTGGTTGAAATAACCAACACATGCTCATGGCCATATTTTAGATCTGGTGTTAACACATGGCCTTTCTATTTCAGATGTTCACATTGGTGATTTGAGTTTTTCCAGATCATAAGCCTATGATGTTTACTGTTGATATTTCTTGTCATACTACTGAAATCATTAGACCTGCAAAATGGTCACGTGTTGGCCTATTTGGTCCAACTTCTGTGGATTATTTTTTTCTATAGCATTCAATGAGGCTTGTTATTTGCTCCCTGTGGACTATCTTGCTAATAAGTTAAATGTGGATGAGCTTCTTAATTAACATGTTTAATTCTTTGTGCACCCATGTTTTAGACATCGTTGCCCCTATGAGAATGAAAAAAACGAAACAAAATTGAACCTAGGTGATAAAACGGTATCGATATTTATCGGCGGTACACCTTCTTCAATAACGATAGAAAAAATGTTCGATATAGCGC
The DNA here is from genome assembly GCF_001515645.1 of Sinocyclocheilus grahami. Classification (NCBI taxonomy): domain Eukaryota; kingdom Metazoa; phylum Chordata; class Actinopteri; order Cypriniformes; family Cyprinidae; genus Sinocyclocheilus; species Sinocyclocheilus grahami. The sequence goes on from NW_015505853.1 coordinate 1,504,735, forward strand.
ACGATATATGCACGTGCTATGAGTGACGCACAGAGCACACACAAACATGAACACATGCTGCCTGCCTGTGATGAGGAGATTGTGAATAAAGAATGAATATTAGTCGAATTTAAAATAAACATTTGCAATGTTAGGTGTGCATCAGGGGGCATCATCAGCAAGATGCGGTGATGATGTAGTGACGGTGTTGCATTTTAATGTTTTTGTTAGTCTAGCCCACGAGACGCGCCGCTGCTGCGTTATTCATTCGAAATATTTGAAAAATATAGAAGCTCAATGCGGAGAAGATCTTGATTAGGTTAAAACCGAAACCAAGCCATTCACACAGAACGCATATTCAGCAAATTTTTTAGTCGGACAAATGCACTCGCGTCTCACAAGAGATGTATAGAAAGCCATGCAAAGTTAAAACAGTTTAAACTTTTAGAAAACACGTCACGAATTTGTGGAGGTTTATTCCTTTTCACTGCATCTCATATGTTTTTAAATGAAATCTGTGTGAATGGCGCTTCAGCTCTTTGGATTAAGCAATGCATAAATACATGTTGCTGTTTTGTTCATAATAGTTTATGCAATTTATGAAATTATATTTGATTTTTATGAGTTAATTTAGGCGTAATGCACTTTTTTTATAGAGTTACTTCCTTGCGTTGACAATTTAAATTCGCTGCATTATTTTGTTCATTGCGACCCTCCTGTGGCCTCGGGAGACAAGCTAAAAGTTTCCTTAAAACCTATTTAATCTGCATATAAAACATTAGAAATTAGATATTTGTTTAATTTGTACTTTGTGTTTGATTGTTAAATATATATATTTGTTGTTTGTCTCAATAAATTGGGTTAATTTAAAAATAGTGGTTAAATTAAAAAAAAATTCTATTGCTCTTTGTTTTAAAAAAAGGTTAGAAAAATGTCAATAATTATCGATACCGAACTATATGAAAAATTGTATTGTTGATAAATTTTATAGCTATATCGCCCAGCCCTACTTGAACCATGGCTAAACAGTAATACTCGTAGTCTAAGACAAGTCTGCAGAAGAGCAGAACGTAGATGGAAAAAAGATAAACTCCAAGTATCCTATGAAATTTTACGGGAGTCTTTAATAACATATCAAAAAGCTGTGAAAGTTGCCATGTCTAACTATTTTTCTGCGATAATTTTCAAAAACACCAGTAGTCCTAGGACTTTGTTTAATATCTTGAATTCTGTTTTTAATCCAACAGGCAATATCTGTCTTGCAGAGTCTTCAACTTTGTGTGAAGATTTTTTGGTCAAATTTTCTTAGAGTCTTGGTCAAAAGTGATATCTTTTCTATCTTTTAAAGATCTTGAATGAGTCATACATGCTTTTGTTTTATCACGTTTGGACTATTGTAACTCCTTGTATACTGGACTACCCCAATCCTCCATGTCACGACTTTAAATGGTTCAAAATGCCGCTGCCAGATTTTTAACAGGGGTTCGTAAACGAGAACACATTACTCCGATTTTAATGTCTCTTAACTGGTTGCCAGTGCATTATAGAGTTGAATTAAAAATGTTGCTGTTTGTTTTTAAGTCCTTAAATGGTCTGGCACCTTCAGATCTTGTAAATGTGAATAGGTCTACCAGATGTTTGCGATCCTCAGGCAGTATTACTCTGTCATATCCAAGATCAAGATTGAAGTTGAAAGGTGACTGTGCGTTTGCCGTGGCCGGTCCTAGGCTATGGGACAGTCTTCCCTTATCTGTGAGATCTGCATGTTCTGTATATGATTTTAAATCTAAGTTACAGTCTCATCTTTTTATTCTTGCATTTAATTCATTATAATTCTTGGTCTCATTTGAACTTGTTTTAGTGTATTATATTTATTATTATTCTTTTTATTTAACCTTTCCTCTTTTGTAACCTTTCTCTCAGTGGTCAACTCTTGTTGTGTTTATTTGTGCTTTATAAGTAAATAAATGTAAAAAAAAAATGTCAGAAAAGTGCAGCTGCAGAAAAACAACAACAAGAGAAACTCCTGTTTATAGTAATAGTGTAATATTCAGAGAAAATAACCTGATGACCTACTACATTTGTCAATGTGCAGTATACAACTAGAGCACACAGCATGAAATACATACAGTGCAATGCATTAGACACATCTAGTGTGACAAATGAGCCAGAAGTAACATTAACAGTGATTTCAACATCAATTTGTTGACTCGTTGTTTAAATGGACTGCCAAATGTTAAGAAATCTGTACAGAAAATTGGATTTAAAATTAAAATAACTTTGTATTTCCTGCAATAGCACAGGAAATTAAACATGTAATATAATGAGGACATGTGACTATGTTGGGCGTTTGCCGTGGCCGGTCCTAGGCTATGGGACAGTCTTCCCTTATCTGTGAGATCTGCATGTTCTGTATATGATTTTAAATCTAAGTTACAGTCTCATCTTTTTATTCTTGCATTTAATTCATTATAATTCTTGGTCTCATTTGAACTTGTTTTAGTGTATTATATTTATTATTATTCTTTTTATTTAACCTTTCCTCTTTTGTAACCTTTCTCTCAGTGGTCAACTCTTGTTGTGTTTATTTGTGCTTTATAAGTAAATAAATGTAAAAAAAAATGTCAGAAAAGTGCAGCTGCAGAAAAACAACAACAAGAGAAACTCCTGTTTATAGTAATAGTGTAATATTCAGAGAAAATAACCTGATGACCTACTACATTTGTCAATGTGCAGTATACAACTAGAGCACACAGCATGAAATACATACAGTGCAATGCATTAGACACATCTAGTGTGACAAATGAGCCAGAAGTAACATTAACAGTGATTTCAACATCAATTTGTTGACTCGTTGTTTAAATGGACTGCCAAATGTTAAGAAATCTGTACAGAAAATTGGATTTAAAATTAAAATAACTTTGTATTTCCTGCAATAGCACAGGAAATTAAACATGTAATATAATGAGGACATGTGACTATGTTGGGCCATACAGTATTACAGTAAGAAATGCTATGGTAACAAATCTAGGTTATAAAAACGTTGTGAGAACATTGCTTTGAAAATTTTTCTAAAATACTGAAATGTTTTCTTTTTGACATAATTATAACTGTCACAAATATGTTCAGTTTCTGTTTTCATAGACTTTTAGTTTGTATTCATAAGTTTCCTGTGTTTGATTTTTACCGCTTCTCTTAGTTACCAAAATGATTAGTTCTTTGTTTTCAGCTGTGTATCGTTAACTAACCTTGTTTGTGTCAGTACTTTAGCTCCTCCTTTTCCTGTGTTTGTTGTCCGGTCTCGTTTGAGTTAGTGTTTGCAACTACCTTCTGTCCTGTTACCCCGTGCTTTATTATTAAATACTCTGTATTTGAAACCCGATCTTCTTCGTCCGTTCGTTTGCAACGTTAACTGACTATAACGCTATTTAAAGGTTACAGCATTCTTACAACGTTCATCAAGTACAAATAACATCACAAGGACGTTTTAAGAATGTTGATTTCAGAACGTTTTCTCTCAATGTTATAACAATGTATATCAAATATTAAAGTTATAAGAACGTTCAATAAACATTACTTTTAAGAACGCCTGAGTCCCTGACATTACCATTACTTTTAAAAAATCATTAGTGAAAGTTTTGAGAACATTCCGTTAACTGTGTGGCTTCCATACTGCATACTGTTTCCCATTCTACCTTATATTAGATTATATATATTTATACATCATGTGGTATTCATGCAGTATCACAGGTTTTCATGGCAAAGCAGTATAGGGGAACCGTTTTAAGTTTCCCAAAGGACCTTTCAACTAAAAGTTCTTTTAAAAAAACATATTTTCCTTAAATATATCTAAAGAACCTTTTCCTACAATAAAAAACCTTTTGTCCAGAGGAAAGGTTCCATTGATTTTAAAGGTTCTTCATGGAAATAATAACATGAGCCAATAAGAAACCTTTCTTTTTAAGAGTGACCTAGCCACACTTTCATACACTGCGCATTGTGATGTTACACATTGTCCCTGTTTTGTGTAATTTTGTGCCTAAGGGCTGTAGTAAACACCTGTCACAAGTTACGGAAGCCAAGCGTCAGCGTGAGCGAGTTACTGCTGCTTTCAGCCATTTGTGAGACTGGATGAGGTGACATTTGTGAGGCAGCACGCAGTTTTACAGGCTTCCCATGCAGCTCAGATCATTTTATCAGCCCCAAAAAGGCAGTGCTGGCAAGTATCTAGGTAAAGGATTCAGCATAACCAACAGATGATAAATAACGGCACCAGCTTCGAAAGCATTTCCGACGACTCAAACAGAAGCATTTACCAGCAGCGGTTAGGGCATGTTTCCATTAGAGTCACTGACCGATACAAAGTTTTCCCCGGAGACCTGGCGTTTGCAGTCAGAGCTTTGATTGGAAAAAATCATCTTGGCAGCGTCTAGGATGTAATTTTTTTATGCAACAGTGAGCCCCTCAATCTGCTAGTAGAGCTCCGCTGTCAGGAAAGTATTTCAGCATTCAGACAGTTTTCACAGTAACTCTTCGAATCCAGACGCCACCGGTAAACTCTCAGTAAACCAGCTGACTCTGTAGAAACTGTCAAACAGCAGAACAACACTCCATTGTTATTTACAAACTAAGAGCTTTTACCACGCAATTACAGTTCTGTCAGGACCACTATCGTCAAAATGATAGATACTTAGCATAAAGTTTGGTTTGGCGGTATGGTTCTGTTCTGGGCAAAAAACCTCCCTGCCCATCCATGCAGCCTGTCATGAATGAGCAGGGAGAGCAACAATAATAACCCCCCCAGGGTTAACAGAACAGAACAAGGCAGATATCATTAATGTACTCAATGATATTTAAGTGTAACACTTTATTCAAGATAAAGGAGTCTGATTAGCAAGGAATATCAGAAAGCTAAGTCCTGACTGTGGCAAAAGGTGGAGCTGGGGATGGAGGAGGGTAATTTGCTCCGAAGCAAGCTGAAAAGCTGCTGAATAATACTGAATACAGCTTATATAGGAATGCCGCGATAGGTGTCGTATTCCTATAGGTAGATGTGATCAGCTGAGAATCAGCTGATGCAAGCTTGACTCACGTGACCTGCCAGAACTAACGCTAAAGCTTAATTTATGCAATATGCAAAAAAAGAACAGCACAGAGAAGATAAGCTACAGCCGGAATAAGACATTTGAAGGTCTGAACATCTCAAAAGACATACCTGTGTAAATGAAGGTTAAATGAATAAAAATAAGCAGAATGAGTGGTGCTTGCCTGTACAAAATGTACGATGAAAATGCTACGGCATTGTAGATGGTTGCCGGGGTGTTGTGGTGTGGTTTCTAAGGTGTTCTGAGTGTTTTTATTGGATTGTGAGGTGGTTGCTAGCATGTTTCTAGTGTGTTCTGTCAAAGCTGTATGATATTTTGACATTTATACTTAAAACTCATATTCTTAATGAGTATTTATGTCTAGTTCTCCAGGTAAATGTCTATTATATCTGTAAACTATTATTGTTTCTTTAAAGACAATTAGTTTTTTACACTTGTGAAATACTAATTTGTGTATGGCTCAAATTAAAGGGTTACTCCACCCCAAAATAAAAATGTTGCCATTAATCACTTACCCCCATGTCGTTCCAAACCCGTAAAAGCTTAGTTCGTCTTCGGAACACAATTTTAAATATTTTGGATGAAAACCAGGAGGCTTGTGACTGTCCCATTGACTGCCAAGTAAATAACACTGTCAAGGTCCAGAAAAGTATGAAAGACATCGTCAAAATAGTCCATCTGCCATCAGTGGTTCAATCTGAATTTTATGAAGCGATGAGAATACTTTTTGTATGCAAAGAAAACAAAAATAACGATTTATTCAACAATTCGTCTCCTCCACGCACCGTAGCGCCATTTTGGAGAGTATATCCACTGAACGTAACCTGCGTGTACTGTTCAGCTGCACCACACGGATATGTTTTCTACATTTATTTACGCTTTGATATGAACAAAAACAGAGTATCCGTGTGGTGCGGCTGACAAAGAACAGCATACGCAGTTTGCGTTCAGTGGACACTCTCCAAAATGGCGGTATGGTGCTATTCGTCAAAAAGGAGACGAATTGTTGAATAAAGTCGTTATTTTAGTTTTCTTTGCCTACAAAAAGTATTCTCGTCGCTTCATGAAATTCAGATTGAACCACTGACGGCAGATGGACTATTTTGACGATGTCTTTCATACTTTTCTGGGTCTTCACAGTGTTATTTACTTGGCAGTCAATGGAACAGTCACAAGCCTCCCGGTTTTCATCGAAAATAGCTTAAATTGTGTTCCGAAGACGAATGAAGCTTTCACGGGTTTGGAACAACCTGGGGGTAAGTGATTAATGACAAAATTTTCATTTTGGAGTGGAGTAACCCTTTAAGTCACAACAACAATACTTCTCAACAATACGTAAGATTTGAATTATTATTAGCTCAAACGGTTATGCACCAAAGTATAATACTCATGGGTTTGTTTTAATCCCTAACCTTATGGTGTGAGCAAAGTAATAATGATGTTTGCCAGAGCACTCCAGAAAATGCTAAATTCATGTGTTCTCAAGCAAATCAGGCAAATGAGGCTCCAAAGTACCTTTGCAGAAGCCACCTACTGGAGACGTTAGCACAGTGCTGGTCTAATAATTCATTATGTGTAAACTTTGTCCTCAAGAGTTTGATAATGGAATTTTTATGCACCAATTTACAGCGTTACAGGTAAGACTCGCCAGACACGCTGCACGAATGGAAATTTGGTGGAGGCAGTCATCCTTCTTCACCCAATAAAACTTTTATGATAAACGTCTGATGTTAACCTACAGTTAAAAGTTTAAGAAGGTAGTATCTGGCTTAAATGTATTTGAGTCACATGCATGCAGATCTAAAGGACACTTTACAGACTACATGACGAGCGTGTTCATTGGAAGGACAAGGACATCTGTACAGTGAGTTCATCAGCATGTGTATGTGTGTGTATTTGTGAACGCCATGGACGTGAAGAATCCACTCTCTTAAACGAAAGCAGCTTCAGGTTTATGGTTGGACGTTTGCGTGTTAAAGCTGGAAAAAGAGCAGCGTTGGGGTTTTCTCATATGCAGGGAAACCAGCAGCTGATGTTAATTTAAACCATAAGCGATCCTGATCCGATGGAATCGCTGTGCCATTGAGCACAAGTAAATCCACCGACTCCAACGTTTTCCGCTCTGAATATGGCCATGATGTCAGTGGAAATATTTACGGTTTCTCTCAATAAGCCGCTTTGGGAGTCATATGTGCCCACCCTCGTGGACGGTCTGGATCGCCATGTCAGATTTGACCAAAATTCAAATTTAGTTTGTCAACCAGGTCTTCATTAGATTTCTTTGTTTAATATAAGAACACTCATCCGTTGGGTTGCTGTCATCACTGTCCCTACATCGATGTTTACTAGAAAAGGTATACAACTCTGTCAAAATGATTTTGAAAATTATGAGGGGATAAACAATCATATTACATGCATTATTCTGCGCTAGTAGATTTGCAAGACCTCAGATGTCAACCTACTGCATTTTTTTTTCTCAAAGTTGTAAATAAAGATCATTAGAGTGTTTTACAAGAAAATACTATTTCAGTCTTTTTTACTTTAAATTTTTATGTTCATTTAGTTGTGTTACTTGCTATTTCTTAAATTATTTGTGAAATTTCTCAGCTAACATGGAATGTTCTTACAACTTTCACTAATATTTTTTTTTAAAGTTAAATGTTAGGACAAAACATTCTTAAAGTAATGTTAATGAAACTCTCTGAGATCAACATTCTCAAAACATCCTTATGATGTTATTTGTACTTGATGAACATTCTAAGAAATGTATTTTGTAACTGTTAAATTATGCTATAATCATGACAAGAACGGGACATTTCAACATTCTTAGAACATTAAAAATAAATGTTCAAATAAAGTTATAGTTTAGGTGAAAATAAATGTATTAGAATGTAAGAAACCTTGTTTCATAACCTTTAAATAGTGTTATAATCACAAAAGAAAGCTGGGCATTTTAACATTTAAAATGAATAAACATTCAAATAACATATTTTGTGTAAAAATAAAATGAATAGAATTATGTAAGAAATGTTATTGTAACTTTTAAACATTCTAATCACAAGAAGAAACCTGGCCATTTCAACGTTTTATAAACTTTTTTTTTTAATGTTCCCACTAAATTTGTTACCTTGGTTACTAGCAGTTTAATGAAAGTAAATCCTTAAATTGCCAAAAAATGTAATTACCAAAAAAAAAAAAAAAAATTCAGTGAATAGGATTTTCCCCCCCGCACACTTAAAACTAGATTTGTGTTGCAGTAAGTATGAATGAGATTTGAGAGGAAGATTTTCGGCAAATAGCGTCTGTTCCTCACACAGAGCATATTGCATATAAATCATATGACTTGGAATATAGCTTGTGAGTAATTTTGACCACTTTTTTTTTTTTGGTCTTTTCAGGGGTTTGGTAGTATAAATCCCCATTTACTACTGTATGTAGAACCAAACATCTGACAATCTGCCTAACATCTCCTTTTGTGTAGTGTCTTTGAGTCAGACCGCACAGGAAGAGAGAACAAGATCTCTGTACTTCAGCTTTTTGCTGTCCAAAGCTGTTTTTCGACCGCATTGATCTCTAAGCAGCAGAGCATCTTTCCATAGATCTGCGCTCATGGCAGAAACAGCGTCTCGCTCTCTCTCCGCCTCAATGGAAAAACCAATCAGATACGTCATGCTTCTTAAACCACCACGTTCTGTCCTTGTTCATACAAATATAACTTTTAAGACTATGTTTAATATTGATGTCGTTTTATAGTCTCCTTTTATGAGAACTGCACGTATGAGGAACTTCTATAAAATGAAGCGTGTCTGGATTAAAAATCCAATTAATGTGCAGGACGGACTGTACATCTGTTCATTCATCTTTAGTTCAACACCTTCTTTTTGTTGGACACATCAAGCAGAAAAACCTGACGGCTTAGTGTTATATGTTTGATTTCAATCAGCATCAAAGTTGTCAGTTTACTATGAAATATGGTCAAAAGTGGCTGATATTGATGTCAGATCAGTATCATTTATTTGAATGAACAAGCTCAGATGATGAAAGTATAAAGAGTTTTCAGTTCTGAAGATAAAGTATGTTTCATTGCACATTCTCAAACTCTTTTAATTCAGAAGAGCAAGGAAAATCTGGTTTTCCATAATATGGAATAAGGATTTGACCCTAAACAGATCGAGAAAGCTGAAGTTTGTCGTAAATCCAGACACTGTTCACTCTGCACAAAAACACACCAAAAGAAAACTTTGCATGGAGGCAATAGGAAAAAAAAATAGCAAAACAATGATATATGTAACTCCTGTTATGTGTGAAACATTGTAGCGTCACGTGTCAGACACAGTTCAGATGGACTTACATGTAACTATTCGATAGAGAACTGAGAACTGTTTTTGTCAGTGTGGACCAAAACAACATTGGAGCCCACTGAATTTCATTGTATGGACCAAAAAAAAAAGAGAGACTATTTTTGAGTTTTTTGTGCCATTGTTCATGTAAACTGAAGGTACTTAATTGTTCCAAAACTACATGATGTTTTGAAAAATGTGGGTAACCAAACAGTTGGTGGTAGCCATCTACTTATTTAGTATTTTTTCCCATACTATGGACATCAATGGCTTCCAGCAACTGTTTGGTTACCAGCATTCTTCAAAATATGTGACTATAAAGAGAGAAGTGAATGTTAATTTGAGTTATTGCTATTATTTAATGTCTTTATTTTTTCTTTGTTGGGTAGGAAGGTGGGTGCCATTTGTTTTGCATTACTTCTTTTCTCCTGGTTGTGTTAGACAGCAAGTTAGCTTAGTTTTGCTGTATTTTCTTTTCTTTGTAGCTTAGTTAGTTGGTTATAAAAGAGTTAGCTTTATGTTTGTTATTTTGGCCTTGCCCCCTTCTGAAGCTGATACCCTTTTAGGTATTCCCTTTAGTTGAATTATGTAAATAAAAACTCCCTTTTGGTTGCAATTTATCGTTTGTTGCACATTCATTCATTCATTCACCACCAACCATATATTTCTGTTGCGATCCTCTCATAGACTAACTAAGTAAATGGTGACAGAATTTTAATATTTTTAGATAAACTATCCCTCCGTCTGATGAAGAGCTTTTAGGGTCGAAACGTCACATGTGGTGAGAACATAATTCAATATTTTTCTACTTTTGGAGCTGTGGTGTACCAACTTTGATTTTCCTGTTTGAAATTTTTTGTGGTTGAGCACCTGCCATGAGCTTACTTTAAAATTTCATCTTTAACTCTTTTACTTCTATTGTTTTTTTTTTTAAGTTGCCAGCCATCACCTGCATTTTTGATCATTTTCACAAAACTTTCATGGCACCCATAATATTTTTTAGGACGGATATCTGAACATTCAATAAGTCAAACGAAAGAACACTGCTTTTAAACAAACAAACAAAAAACATTTTATTCTAGCTTCATGCATTCTTATTAACACTTGAATGTGGGCAAGTTTCATAAAAAAAAAGCAACATTTCAAACAAAAAGTTGTCATAATTTAATTCTTCAGTGTGTTTTGATTCAGTACGGTTTCAGAAGATGTGTAGTAGAGCCCCCTACCATATAACAGTGAAAAGACGTTGGAAAATTCTGTCAATTGTGCGGAAAGAGTTAAAGTCAAGAAATATGAGAGCTAAAAAAACTAAACAAAACGGGCAACCATTATACCAACAAAAATTTTGTTTTGGGTAGCTTACTATGACGACTACCTAAACCTCATAATGGTGTACTGCACCAACTTATTTTTCCTTTATAAAAGAGAAACAGTAGAGTTTGATGTGAACCCTTTACAGCATTAGAGAACACAGATTTTCCACTCCAATCTGACAGTAAAGCACAAGAGGAACGCTGACTGCCTGTATGTATCAGAGGAAAATACCAGATCGCAGATATCGCCAGTCCACTAATTCCCACCATATGTGGAATATATGGGAAATCTAGGGCAGAATGAGTGTTCAACAAAACAGAGCAGTCATTAAGAGACTTGTGCTGACAAACGAGAGCTTCCGCAAACAATCACTGAGCTTGTTCTCCCATGATGCTCTACAGGTGCCTGCTAACACCAGATCTTTCTGAAGTAAATGTGAGCGGCACTTGCACATTCAGAAGTCACTGCTATGATGCTAGGGTGTTATGAGTGGTTGCCATGATGATACTCCACGGTTGCTAGGGTGTTTTAGCCTGTTGCTATGCAGTTGTCTCACCTCCAGTCTCTGTGATCTTCTGGTTTCTAGATTTGGCTTGGAACGCTCTTTCAGTTCTATAGATATCAAATCCAGACCTCGAGTGAATATGCCTGTTCAAGGCTTTTTACTGGGTTTTCCTCATCTGTTAATTACTTGACGTCTACAGTCACAATACAGTCAGGATGTAGCCTGACATATCACCTCAAAAAAAAAAAAGAATCAAAGAAACAAGGAGTTTGAATCCAGCTGGACGTCCCAAAATTCAGCCTCTGCGGTCCACAGCCAATGCATGGTCCAAAAAAGCACACACCGCGCTCATGCATGTGACAGATAGGATTTCTCCTGACTACAGAACTTTACATGCATTTCTGCATCCTTAAGAAATAGCCTAGCCATATTTAACTGTATAATAACTGTTATGATATGTTTTGTGTTATTATATTATATTATACTAAGATGCTGATTATGACGTTTTATATATATATACATACGCTGAACAAAATTATAAACGCTACACTTTTGTTTTTGCCCCCATTTTTCATGAGCTGAACTCAAAGATCTAAGACTTTTTCTATGTACACAAAAGGCCTATTTCTCTCAAATATTGTTCACAAATCTGTCTAAATCTGTGTTAGTGAGCACTTCTCCTTTGCCGAGATAATCCATCCACCTCACAGGTGTAGCATATCAAGATGCTGATTAGACAGCATGATTATTGCACAGGTGTGCCTTAGGCTGGCCAAAATAAAAGGCCACTCTAAAATGTGCAGTTTCACATACACATACATTCAAAATGCCATCAATAAAATGTACCTGTGTTCGTTGTCCATAACATATGCCTGCCCATACCATAACCCCACCGCTACCATGGGCCACTCGATCCACAACGTTGACATCAGCAAACCG
>NW_015505853.1:1516926-1529016 GCF_001515645.1 Sinocyclocheilus grahami
GAGCATGCAGATGAGCTTCCCTGAGACGGTTTCTGACAGTTCGTGGAGAAATTCTTTGGTTATGCAAACCGATTGTGCCAGCAGCTGTCCGGGTGGCTGGTCTCAGACGATCTTGGAGGTGAAGATGCTGGATGTGGAGGTCCTGGGCTGGTGTGGTTGCACGTGGTCTGCGGTTGTGAGGCCGGTTGGATGTACTGCCAAATTCTCTGAAACACCTTTGGAGACGGCTTATGGTAGAGAAATGAACATTCAATTCATGGGCAACAGCTATGGTGGACATTCCTCCAATCAGCATGCCAATTGCACGCTCCCTCAAAACTTGTGACATCTGTGGCATTGTGCTGTGTGATAAAACTGCACATTTCAGAGTGGCCTTTTATTGTGGCCAGCCTAAGGCACACCTGTGCAATAATCATGCTGTCTAATCAGTATCTTGATATGCCACACCTGTGAGGTGGATGGATTATCTCTGCAAAGGAGAAGTGCTCACTAACACAGATTTGTGAACAATATTTGAGAGAAATAGGCCTTTTGTGTACATAGAAAAAGTCTTAGAGCTCGAGTTCAGCTCATAACAAATGGGGGCAAAAACAAAAGTGTTGCGTTTATAATTTTGTTCAGTGTATATATATATATATATATACACACACACACACACACACGTTTTATATACATATATATTTTATTTATATTTGGCTTTATTTATAATGATAATGTACATGTAACAATTATAATAAGCTATTATGTAATTAACAAACATGCAATTTTCTCTGCATTTTTGTTCAGGTACTTTGTTTTGTTTTTTTGTTGCTTTTTAATGAAGCTTGCCCACATTCAAGTGTTGATTAAAATATAAGAATGCATTAAGTTTTGTTTTTTTTTAGGCAGAGGCTCTGTTCTTTCTTTTGACAATATCGTTCAGTTATTCATTCAACAAAATATTATGGAAGTCATGAAAATTTTGTGGAAATGATAAAAAATTCTGGCGGTGGCTGGCCACTTTTTTTTTTTTAAACCGCTGGTGGGGAAAGAGTTAATCTGACAGGAAAGTGAAGAAGCAACAGGAGTCCATGGGAAGAAAGGAGTGCAGTGATGGATTTAAATGCATAACATAAGCGCTAACATGCAACATGTCAGAGTGTAAAGTGTGTAAAGCCCACCAGGCCACTTCTCACACTCCTGAGAGGCAGATTGGTAACAAAACGCTTTCCAAGAACATTACAGTATGGTAGCATTACAGACAGGATAGACCACAGGAGTGGTTTATGTCTTAGTGAGACCCGGAAAATGTGATGTGGCTTCCTCTATACTGCTCACCCACCTCCGAATAGCTCAGTCACTTACGTAATAACATACAGCTGGTTCATGAAACAGTGAACGTTATTAAAAAGCTAGAGTTATGCTATGCATTGATGTGTGCTTTATGCCATTGCGTAATAGTGAGTTATTTGACCCATCTATACACTTCCATATGCTTCCTTTTGCCTACAGATTCGAATATGTTTGGAGTGATGGATATGTGCTGAAAGACCATCGGCCATAAACGTAATTTTCAATGTATCTTGAGTTTCCCATCAATAATAATCAACAGATCAAACGCTTCTCCAGGTGAGATGGATGAGCTGCCTCTGCAGGTGTGATTCATGTCTGTCCATGATCTTCTCCAGGTTTCATATACAGTTCATTCAGGTGGAATCTACAGTATGTGGACCATATGGACACAATACTACAAAGACACCGCTGTACATTTTACACATACCTCTGGTTTTGTGAATTGTAGGTTGAATTGTAGGTGCTAAAAAGGCAGAATTACAGTTTGAATATAAAATAGAGGGATTCAAATGTTTTGATTTTCTAGTTTAAAATTGTTATTTGAATTAAAAAAGTTTGTCAGTACATATTGGTTTAAAAGTTTTGAAGAAAAAGCCTTGACGTTTTAGAGGGATGGATGGATATTTTGTCATTTTGTCAGAATACATGGCTATTTTTGAATGGCAAACAATGAAGAGAGATGCTTTTAGAAGCAGACTGTATAGTTATCAGCAGGGCCAATTGGGGTCATGCTAGAACAGTATGCAACAAATTGGAAGCTCCTTTAAATAACAGTCAGTACAGATAACAATGAGCACTGGGAATGTATTGTTTGAGCCTCTGAAGGGTGCTGAAGGTAAACTATCTTTGTCGGGGCGCAGCGGCTTATGGCTGGCACTTGCGTGTGTTCTGCTGCATTTGTTTTGCTGCGCACCTGCTGTGTTTGTTTGCCGCAGCTGCTTTGTGTTTTTTGTTGGTTTTATATGGAAATACAGACTAATTTCGTTGTTGATCATGCTAATCTGAGGTGGAAGTCAGATGCTGTCTGCAAGCTGTTGGTCACAACATGAAATCAGAACTAACTCAATCTTCTTTTTTTTTTGAAAATGAAAATTTAACATCCTCTGAAAAGGGCTTATTTTCTTTGCTGATGTCCCCAAGTTCATTTGAGTGAGGAAAAACGATAAAAAATAGTATTAATTATTGTAAAAATGTTTGTGAGAAATGGTGAAGTTCTGGTGAATAATAGAGTGAGAAACCTTAATCACAGCACATTCATCACTAAATTCATTTCATCCTTTCGCCTCTTGTCAGCAGGTCAGATCTGAAGAACGGCCGTCTTGCCAAACAGATGAAGAGAAAATCCATTGACGGGTGGAGCAGAAATATGGATGTTTATCTAGGAGATGTTACCGTTTTGATTTCAGGATCAAGTTTTCTCCTCATTTTCTTTTCATTATGGTAAGTGACTTCCACCTTGTACATTCACAAAGGATATAAGATGCACCTTAAGTTTTCATTCACTTCGTTTACACTGACTGATTGTAATTTACAGTGTAAAAATATCTGTCCATGTGGCAATCAGGTTAAATTATTTATCTGCATTCAGTTTTACTCAATACAGAACTGTTGGTACTTAATAAAATTAATAACTGGACAGCAGTAATTGCATAAAACTAGATGTTTAAATGGTTTTTGCCTGTGCAAAACATGCTGCCACATGCTGCCAAGAGTAAATCAGTAAAAAGCCTGACGTGTGAAGATAGGCGTTTACACTCAAAAAATAGTTAGGCCTAAACTTAAGATTTGTGTATTAAAATTGCATATAAAATGTCCATCCATTTGGATTTCGAGGTTTTAAAATATACTTAATGTGATGCATATTTGTCAGTCATACATAAATTAAACAGGTCAGATTTCAATAATAGTACTAATAAACTGACTGTTTTAAATAAACAATAATCAGTTTATATAATATATTGTATACATTTACATATAATTTATATATTTATCATTAAAGGGGTGGTCGATCAGCTTTTTTCGAAATCTTGATTGTGTTTATGGCGTGCAGTATAACGTGTACATGCTTCGTTTTTAAAAAAACACATTATCTTCACATATTTTACTTTTATTCTACACCGCTGTTTCCATTCTCGTCAAAACGGTCTGTTGAGTTCCTGGTTCTGTGAAGCCCCTCCCTCAGAAATACGCAATGGGCTCTGATTGGTTAGCGGGCTCAGTGGGTTTGTGATCCGCTAACCGCCTAGTGCACGTTGTCCGGAAACATCACGTCCCCTTACCATTACGGGTTAGTTGTGTGTTCCTGGAGGCGGGGTATCTAAACATCGGGGTTAGTGATGTCACAAACCCAGGCAGAAACAGCGATTTCTTTAAAAGAAAATATCTCCCTTTGCATTGAACTCTGAGCATCGTAACTTTGCAGACGCTTTTTATGCTCTAACAGCAACATTACACACTAACTAATGTTCAAAAAGTGAAATCATAATCAACCACCCCTTTAATAAATTAAGTTTGTTTTAATCTCATACATTTTAACTAACTGAATATTGCTTGTTCCACAACTAGCAATATTTAACCATGTTCATACCTTTTAACTGAATACGTTTAATTTTCACAATAAACAGATTTAAGCTGATCCTAAGCAATTTGAAGAAATGCATTTTGAAAATATGATAATTTAAATAAAATCAAAATAAATATTGCTTGTTTTACAACAAGATATATTTTTAAGCATGTTCATACTTCTTATCTAAATACCTGTTTTCAGATTGATGCTGATTCTATGCAATTTGAATAATTGCATTTTAAAAATATGATTAATGAAATCAAATAGATTCAAACAGTTAATAAGCTTTTTTTGAGTGCAGAAATCTTACCCGTTTCATTTACTGAATGTCTGACTGACAAATATGCATCATATTAAGTCTATTAGTTTACATTAAAACGGTGTAATCCAAATGGTTGGAAATGCAATTAAAATGCATAGATCTTAAATTTAGGCGCATGTATTTTGGAGTGTGGTCCCCATTTAGTCCATCAGCATCTCAGCTCTTCACACACGGCAGACAACGTGGCTCCGGGGCCAGTGAAACACGACTCCTGTGGTGTAATGCAGGGCAGAGTTTGTGGCCTCTGTGTTTCTGAGGGCATGACCTCTCTGAGGGAGAGCAGTTGCATGGGATCATGCCTGGAATACTGACTGAGAAAAGCATTCAGGAGGCAAACAAACTGCAGATGTCCAGAGCCAATTTACACTGCTGGTGCTAATGGCCTGCAGGCATCTTTTCTTTCTTTCTTTCTTTCAAAACTCTTTGTTTTGGAGGTACAGCAAGTCGCTCATGAGAAATACAGGTTTGTGTAGACAGGCTTTTGACACCATAAGCATAAAGTTTGATCCATTTTGCTTCTTATTTAGGCCAAGAAGCACTTGGACAGAAGAGTTGTTCTGATTTAGATGTAACATGACCAACCACAGTTGACTTTTTACATCACATTTATAAAAGTAAAATCTAAATGAATAAACAGAGTGTTTTCGGACGCAATGCTTGTCAACCAATAGTTAGCTTCATAAACATATGACCTGGCAGAATTGATTCTGATTACAAACCTTTTATTAAACATTGGCGTCTTTTATGAACCTCTGATTTATCGGACATAATTCTAAAAACACAGCAGAATAGTCTTGTGGATTCAAGTAAATCTTTTTTAAGGTTGCAAACATTGCCAAAACCATCGACTAGTTCTTCCTCCGAGTGCTCATTGCAGCAGTTGGGGATCTTGGAAAGACAAAAAAAAATGCATGCACTCAGACATTGCATAAAACCTGGCGATCAGATTGGAGCTTAACGTTTGAACAGTATCCACCAGATGGTCCTTCGCATAGTTTACTGCGAATTTCGCTTAGAATTTTGGCTGGAGAAACTGGAGTGACATAAAAATAGACGTATTTCATGCAGTAGTCCAGAGGTTTGAGCTCAGAGCTTGTGTGTGAAGGTTCAGGGTTCAGTGACCAGGTGGTTTTGTTGAGGTTTGCTGGCAGAATCGCAGGTTGTAGTGAACTTAATGCCTTAATAAAGTCACTTTGGATAAACGCATCGCCTAAATGACAATGTAATGTAATGTAATCAGGCAGCTGTTGAGTCTGCAGGGAACTGATTTCAGCATGCCATCTGTGACAGTTTTAAGAAAAGCCTGATAATTATTGGAGGCTGAAGTATTTTTTCCAACATCTGAGTTGCATTTTCTCTCTGTTTACGTTCTTTTATCGCTAATCTTTGTCAGCCAGCCAGATGCTTCGTCCGTCCCCTGCAGACTTTCGCTTTTGACCACATGCAACTTTTGACAAAGAACAATTATGGCGAACACTCTCCTCCACTTTGTTTAAAAGCAAGAATGTGTTTGCTCATGAAGAATAGTGATTTTTCATTTATCGTGATCAGAAACACGTTTACACACATTTCATAGACCATGTGTTTCAAAACACACATCACGATTGTGACAAGATGAGGCTCACATGTGGAGTTACAGTCCAAAGGGGTGAAATTCAATTTTTTAATGCAACATGCAGTGCATTCATTTTCTTTTAATTTTGGGGTAAATTTATGACCATATTTATTGATTTACTCAAACACTCAAAGTAGCAGTAGACAATATAACTATAAAGAATAATTCATTCAGATGCTCTTAGTGTCTCAATGTGCACAAAATAACAAATCATATCTATAAATCTGAAAATGTGCTTGATATTTCCTGTAGTTAAGATAGCACATACCATACTGGCAGATGTGCTCTGGAAATGTAATAATGACAAAAAAACCTCTCCACAAGGAAACCTCATCCATTAGCACAAGAAAAGTCTTGCAGGGCTTCTGTAAATGTGCTGTTTTCAAATCCCAGATGAGCCTGGAAATGAATCATCCTGCTTATTTTAAATAGACTTTCATAAAAAACTAATTTAGTGTATTGTTTTTATTTTAGGTGAGGATATTAGTGATTTATAGAGTGATATGTTCCTCCATTCCTGACCCATTAGTTGGAAATATGTGGATTGGAAAGAAGTTGGTGAGATGCTTTATCAAATGACGTACAATAGCAAGGAAAAAAGGTCTATTTCATTAATAACACTTATGAAATCTTTTGTTTATAGGTTTGGATCCAATGCAATTGCAATTCCTTTAGTTATAACCAGGATATTTGCCAGGGTTTAGGCCGGACCAATTTAGGAAATATATTTTTGCTGTGTAAACTATTACATTTTTTATTTTTTTAACATGATTTGCTCATAAGAAGAGTCATGACAACCAGTTTATTTGTTTGTCAAGGTAAGCATGTCTATCACTATTAGTCATAATAATAGACTGCTGATGAAGTATCATCAGATGCAACAAGTTTTGCAAATTCTCAATGGCATTATGCAACATCAAATATGGATATGTATATACATTTTGGTCTATAACGTATCCCACACTGTTTGTGCTACGAACACCAATAATACCACAAATTACACTGCTTTTGAGGAGGTGTACTGTTGCTTTAAGCGATCGGATGAGATTTGCACTTGCAAAGCATCACTCACAAATTTTGTTTAATGTTAAAGCCCAAAGGATGAATTGCATCCATTACCGCAGGAAAAAAATTCTCAGTACTGACAGATGATTTCCAGGACCGCAATTTAGATTAATACTCCAAAATCACACAAAAAACTAGAGCAATATGTGTGAACACGTGGAGTGTAATCATGAAATAAATAAACGTCATTACGTTGTGATGAATTATCAAAATCTTATTTAACCAGTGAATACTATTGTATAATAAGAAATTATGACATTTAATATTATATTTTTGTTGCATCTGCAGCCAGTGAGCCTTATAACAGCCAAATAGCAGCCTAATCTCACTTAGGCACTGTTTACACATCTGTCTGGAGTGATCCGATCACATGTCTGCTGAGACAGATGGCTGTTTACACCTGGCACTAACATGTCTCAAATGTTTACATTGTTTTAGATTGAGAGGTTGGTTTCATTTAAACTGGCAAAGTTGAATTGCATGTGAGGTGAGTCGACGGCCTGCAGTGTTGATGCATCAAGATGCATTAGCGTTTACACTACACATGCAAAGTGACCGCAACCTCAGAATGTCATCTTATCACAAGATGATTTAGAGCTGACTTGTGAACAGATACACACACTGAAATCAGCTGGTGTTGGATTTATTTTGTAATTATTTGTGACATTTACTAGCAATTTCTGAGTGAAAATCGTTTCAAAGAAACGGCAAGCAACACAATGAATTAAACATGAATTGTTGAAGAGAGACAGAAATAGTATTTTCTTAATCTTTGAAAAGTCATTTTTGACAGTGTGGAACATAATTCATGTATTTCTTGTTTCTCTTTCAGATCAGCTACTGATGAAACAACAGTTTGAAAAGACTTTTATAAACCCGTGACTCCATTTCAATGGAACAGTGATTAAAAATGTCTGACATTTGAGTACTGAGGTTATGTACCTTACAGGAATATTTGACCCATAAATGAAAATTTGCTGAAAATGTACTCACCCTCAGGCCATCCAAGATACAAAAGTTTGTTTCTTCATCTGAAAAGATTATTATTTTTTAGAAATGTAGCATTGCATCACTTGTTCACTGATTGACCCTCTGCAGTGAATGGGTGCCGTCAGAATGAGAATCCAAACAGCTGATTAAAACATCACAATAATCCACAAGTAATCCACACCACTCCAGTCCATCACTTAACATCTTATGAAGTGAAAAGCTGTGTGTTCGTAAGAAACAAATCTATCGAGACATTTTAACTTCAATCCATTACTTCTGGCTAAAATATGAGTCCATAACCAATAACATTGCTTTCTCCAATAAAAAAAAAGGCTTCTGAATCAGGAGAGAAATATGCACAGATAAAGAACCATTTACAGTTTTAAGTGAAACAAAACAAATATGTCGGTAGATTTGACGTAAGAGGAAAATGGGATATGAATTATGGTCTCATATTTTGCCCAGAAGTGATGGTTTAAAGTTAAAATGTCTTAATGATGGATTTGTTTCTTATAAAAACATATCTTTTTACTTCACAAGACATTAACTGATGGACTGGAGTGGTGTGGATTACTTGTGGATTACTGTGATGTTTTTATCAGCTGTTTGGACTCTCATTCTGACGGCACCCATTCACTGCAGAGGATCCATTGGTGAGCAAGTGATGCAATGCTACATTTCTCCAAATCTGATGAAGAAACAAACTCATCTACATCTTGGATGGCCTGAGGGTGAGTACATTTTCACTACATTTTTATTTTTGGGTGAACTAT
This sequence comes from Sinocyclocheilus grahami, assembly GCF_001515645.1. Taxonomy (NCBI): domain Eukaryota; kingdom Metazoa; phylum Chordata; class Actinopteri; order Cypriniformes; family Cyprinidae; genus Sinocyclocheilus; species Sinocyclocheilus grahami. The sequence goes on from NW_015505853.1 coordinate 1,525,590, forward strand.
TCCTTCATGTACTGTATGTACAACAGGACCGCACACTTGCGATGTGTGACCAAGCATTCACAACTAAGTACTGATATATAGCATGTTTCTGGCCAAAAAACAACAGTTTTCCTTTTTATTTTACAGTAATATTTTTTTTAATTATGGAGTAAAGATGTGGTTTTACATCAGCTTGCTGAATGTTTGGTTTAACTTTGTTTTTAATCCAGATACAGAAGTCTTATTTAAAATGATCAGTGTTTCCCTACGAGGAAAACTGCAGACTTTCCCAGAGAAGCAGCCAGGGTGGATTTTTCCCTTTGAAAAAAAAAAGTGAAGTGTTGGTCAGTGAGGAATAAGCATTTATACTTCATTGCCTGTGCACCATATTCAAAGTGGAACAGTGAAACAGACTTCATAGTGTGTAACGTCTAATAAACAAGCCAACAGTTGTTCAGGAGGATCCAGCAACATTCAGTTTCCATGTTCAGAAATTTGGTCACTGGATATCATCAATGAAAGAAAAAAGGATTCATTTGTACTGTATGTGGAATTCCATAATTCTGCTGGCAAAAGCATGCTAATTGTTTTTGGGACGTGCTGGTGGCTTGTTTTAACCCCTCACATCTCTTAGGACGCTCTCACACTACAATCCACTTGATGTCAATGTTTGTTTGGTTTGTGCGAATGCAGTTTGGTTGATTCTAGTGCATTTTGCTATTCTTTCTTTCTCACTTCACTTTATTTCTTTTCCATTTTCTTTCACACTTTCTGTTATTTCTTTCTTTCACATGCACTTTCTTTCACGGTTTTGCACTTTCTTTCTTTCACACTTTTTTGCACTTTCTTTTGGCCTTTCACATGCACTTTTGCACTCTCTTTTGCATTTTCTTTTATTCTTTCTTTCTTTCTTTCACACCTTTTTGCACTTTTGTTTCGCTCTTTCTTTCGCACTTTTACTCGCCTGTGAAGTGCCAGCACATCCTCGCCGTATAATGTTTGGCATGCGAATCAAAGCTTCCATGCAGGCTGGACACAGTTGGGATGGTGTGAATCAGAACGATGCTTTTACAATTGATCCAAGACTACATGCCTCTGATGTGCTAAACCAACACAAAGACATCAACAAGCACACATGCGGACATTCGGTTGCACGTTCACACATGCATACTTCTGAACAAATCCGTGTAATCCCTTCTTTACTCAGGTATGCTTGACTGTTCGCTTTAACACAAAGAGGAGTGTTTCATCTTTCATCAGGGTGTCGTCGTCTAATGTGAACTGGATTTACCTTGTTGAGTGCTGATAGTGATCTGTCATTTACAACATGACAGGGAAGAGTGTTATAGCAAGTACTCTCCAACAGATTGAGTATAACTAAGCTTTTTTGCAATTGTTATTTTGATGCACAACAGTAACAATGTTGCTCATAGAGCAGGTTTTTCAGAAAAATAAATTCACTGATTCATAAATTAAACAAAATAGGCATGCACGAGCAGAGCCAACTTTTCCTCTCTGGAGAAGCCTTCAGTCTTTGCTCTTGCAAGTTCCACCATGTAAATAGCGAATCCGCCATGGCGCGTGCGCAACTGGCCTTTAAAAGCAATGGGAGATGAGGCTCTGATTGGTGTATTGCACGTTACGCCCAAAACACACCCATGACTCATTAAGTGACATGTTATTTTGTTATTTTGAATTAGTGCTCTGCATTTACCCATCCAAAGTGCACACAAACAGCAGTGAACACACACAAACCATGAACATACACCCGGAGCAGTGGGCAGCCATTTATGCTGCGGCACCTGGGGAGCAGTTGGGTGTTCGGTGCCTTGCTCAAGGGCACCTCAGTCGTGGGAATTGAAGGTGGGAGAGAGCACTGTATATTCACTCCCCCCACCTACAATCCCTGCAGGTATGAGACTCGAACCCACAGCCTTTGGGTTATGAGTCCGACGCTCTAACCATTAGGCCACGACTTCCCCTATTAAGAGAATAGGTACAACCCTTTTGGACCATGCGCCCAGCATGCCGACAGAGCGCAATCGAATAGGAGCGCAATAATTCTGAGTAAAATATACATTTGGCTAAAATATTTATTGTCTTTTGTCGAATTTTAAACCTACATATAAAGTGTATTTTTTTATGATAGCAGTAACTGTAAAGAGACTATTGTAATAGGTCAATCAAATGTAAGCTAGTAGAATACTAATTACTAAGCTCAAATTAGTTAATGTGTGTTTCTATTATAGCAGTTAAAATAGTAATTTTCTTTATTATTTTCATTCCAGCATAAGTTGCCACAGCGACTAAGCTTGATCTAGGCCTATGTTAAATTTGCTTTATGGAACCAAATCATTTGACAATGAGTCAGACTAACTGAAATAAGCCTGGCTTATTTGTTTAACTTGCTTTATGAAACAGCCCTCGAGGCATTAAAAGTGATCATATTTTCTCCATTGCATCATATTGCATTGAATCGCATTGTGTTGAATCGAAATCGGATCGCACTGCATCGTAACGGGTGAATCGTATCGCATCGGTAGCTGCTTCATATGTATCTTTAATGTATCGTATCATTGGCTATGCATCGAGATGCGTTTCGTATTGGCAGTCATGAGATGCACATCCCTATCCGGCACTGTTACCATCAGGCGAGTTTCACCTCCAGAATGTGTCCACAAAGTCTTAGCAGTTGTCAAAGCTTAATGTGTTTTATTGCCAAAACTGTTGCATGCATTGAGAGAAATTTACACTAAGCAGATGTTACTAAAATGACTTTACCACAAAACGCCTCAAGGGCCGTAAATGTCTTATTTACTCATTCAGCCCACTTTAGACTGAAACGAGGAAGACCCAGAATCACGGGGGAAAAAAACTAAAATCTTAAAGGGGTCATATGATGCGATTTAAATTTTTCCTTTCTCTTTCTCTCTCTAAAAAAGATCTGTAAAGTTGCAAAGACCAAAGTCTCAAATCCAAAGAGATATTCTTTATAAAAGTTAAGAGTCAACTACGCCTACCTAAAACGCCTCGTTTAAACACGCCCCCACATGTCTACTGGTGCGTTCAAGTCATGTCGTATAGATCGTATTTACGAGTTGAACGCACATGAAGCACCACAAAGTTGTTATTACGAGTGGGAAACTCAAAATTTTCTTTAAACCCTGAGTTTCCGAGTTGGGGGCGTGTCAATGAGAAACATGCCGGAATCGATGGATGCAACGTCTGCAGTTGACAGTAAATTAAAAAAATAAGCTTTTTGAATGTGGCAGGATTGTAATATAACAATTAATAACAAGTTTTTATGCGATACAGATTAAAATGGCTTCATAAATTACTTTTTAAAAATATTAAAAACGCAAAGCACACCTGATGCAAATTCTTTGCTCTTCATTTTCTATAAGCAGAGTTAACAGACCCTGTTGTATTTTCTTGTAATTTATTAAAA
>NW_015505853.1:1529061-1529769 GCF_001515645.1 Sinocyclocheilus grahami
TGCCGCCGCCGCCATGTCGTGAAGGCGCTGTGTGATTCATTGTGAAAGCGAAACTGCTTTGTTTGGCCTTCCAAAAGAGGGTGATATCGCTTTGTCATGCCTGGAGCTGATCCGTGCTGGTCGCTGAGGGAATACATCAACTTCGCCGCTGTGGATCGCCAGATCGGCTTTCACCGTGGACGAAGCGGAGTCCAGCCCGGGGTCGTCACATGTGGTTGCCGCAAGCCCGCCGGGCTCCGCTCATTCTAGCCCACCGTGTGTGAGGCTGTGTTTCGTTGTGAAAGTGAAACTACTTTGTTTGGTCTTCCAAAAGAGGACACGACTAGAAAACAGTGGTTAAGTTGTATTTACAACACTGTTCCAGAACACTTCAACCCAAATATTCAGATGTGTGCAGCACATTTTATGGAGGACTGTTTCCTGATCCTGGTAGAGTAGACTACAGTGCCGGCTGTTCTGACTCACAGACTGTAAGTACGTTTTTATATTTAAAGAATTTGCCACTGACGATTCAAACGTGAGTTTTGAGCAGTGTAGAGTAGCGTTTGTAGTTTGTCATTTCTCCGATCACAAATGCAGACATGGTTTTATATTTACGCGGCACGATGCAATGCAACGCGTAAAAAGACAGTATAAATCATTATAATACGTAAGTACTGGATGCAACAAATGCCTCGTTTATAATGGCTTTTAATGTTTTTGAATCAT
>NW_015505853.1:1529827-1533191 GCF_001515645.1 Sinocyclocheilus grahami
TTGAGGAAAAACAATAATGTACATTATGTGGAAAATAATGTGTTTTTTTTTACTTTAAACCGCATAAACACATTTCATTACACAAAATAATGTTTTTTTAGCAACATCATATGACCCCTTTAAATAAAAAATTATTTAATCAAAAGTCAAATCGAATCAAAATATCTCAGATGTTGCTCCTGAAAGACATACAGTAAACTGTATGTAGTTTTGACATACAGTTTTTATTACTGCATGTCTTTCTGGAGCAACATCCGAGATAAAACTGATAATCGCTGAACTGAACCCCATACATATCCAGAGTCGGATGTGGGATTTTCCTGGGAATCTCTGCCTTCTGATCACAAAGGTGTACCATTGCACAATGCTTGTAATATGCGGTATAAAGAGACAAACTGCTTTTGCAGAAGTACGATTAATCAACAAAGCATTCAGTGGAGGATAGAAGAATCTGTGCAATGCTGGCATTTGTGCTGTACATGTAAAATTACAGATGGAAAAACTGAACTGATACATTTTATTTGCTTAAAAATGAATGTTTATCGTCAGCTGTGGATGTCAGTATTTCAGCATGACTTCAAGTGTCATTGTGTTGCATTTTTTGTAGTAGAAAGTTGGAAATTCCAAATGGAATGGAATGCAGCATAAGTCTCCTGAGCTTTAAAAGAAAAATATTTGAGCAAACTCAAAGTTTTCAATGCATATATGCAAATGTATTTTATTTGATTCTGTCATAATAAATGAACATCATTGTTACTTTTTATATATTTGTTTGTAATTAATATTTACAATTAATATTAATAATTAATATTTATATTTAAATATAATATTTATATTTAAAAATCATAAACTTGAAACAATATAAAATATGATTGCATTCGATTTTTAAGTAATATTTATCATTAATATTTTAATTATAAAATATAAATGTGAAAAATTACATAATAAAGTTGTATTAATATATTAAGTAATATTTACTATTATTAATACTATTATTTTTGTGACAATTTAGAAAACTTAATAAAGATAATGTTCAAAAAAAGTTATGAACATGAAATATTACATCAAAATAAAATTATAGTAATATTTTATATTATTTTAAATGATAAATATTAAATATCAAATAAACTGTAGTAATTTTTTCTATATTGTAGTAATATTGATATTAATACATATTTTAAATTAAAAATGATACATTTCATAAAAATAAACTGTTAATAGTTTACATTAAGTAATTTTTATAATTAATATTTTAATTAAGATATATAACATGAAAACGTATGTAAAATAATTATGTAGTAATATTTTATATTCACTGATATTTATAGTTAATATTTTACTTAAAAAATATAAACATGAAAAATTACATAAAAATGTATAAACATGTAATTTTAATATAAAGTATCAGGTAATTCAACAAGTCTGCTTAAGTAGCTAGCTTTTCCAAGTGATTTTATTATTACATTTATATATTCCTTGAACTAGTACATTAATGTTAATTATAAAAAAAATTCCAACTTATATCATCATCATATTTTTGACTCTTTTTGTAATTTGCTCATAAAGTTGCTGATAAATACATCCATATTTATATTTATATTTACAGAGCGATCCGATAGTAGTTTATAGTAAACATTTACGAGCAAGATACTGAATCTAAATCTGAAGTTGAGACAGACTCTCCATGCTGTTTACAAACGTGTCTACATAACCGTCCCAGCTTTACCACGCAGAGGACCGTGGGTTAAGTGTTGAAAGTGACAGTGCAGTAAATCAATTTAATTAATGTCAGAGACACAGAGAGAGAGAGAGAGAGGCTTCATGTGTTCGCCACTGCTCTCCATATTTCACTTTTATACTCTCACACGACTTCTTCTGTTTAATTTAGTTGACAGTTGCAGTGCTAATTTAGATAAATTGCAGTTAGATTAATCAAAAACATGTTCTTGATTTCTAACTCAGTAACCGAATCTCATCTCAGAAACACTGATCAGACGGTCTGAGATCAAAACATGGAGTTCATTTGAAAAAGAAGGTTCAGACATTTTTGGGGAGTCATTTATAGGGGTCGAGGTAAAAAATTTGGCATGTATCTAACCCCAATTTCTTTGTACTTACAAGTCATGCTATTATATTTCAAAGCGATTGGACTTGTGTTTTTCACCTGGCGGACGATAAAACAGGCTTACTTACAGATTTACTTTGAAGGAGGCAAGCAGGGTCGGAAAAAACGAACAACATTTTTACATGTATTCTATTAATCAATATTAATAATCATTATTACAATGTCAAGAGCAATAATTGAAAATAGTGATTTTTGTCATAATATTGCAGCGCTACCCTATAATGAGTTCCAATTTAAAGAGTTTGTTGTTTAATTATAAGGTATTCTGATTGATTGCATTAGTTAATTTTTGTTAAAGTATTTGACAACACGATACAATTAATAAGGTCATTAAAAATATGCCTTTACAAATTAAAAAATGCCCCGGAAATCAGTTCCAGGGGTATATATTGCCCTTGAATGGAAAAGTACATTTCTGATCCTGCAACCAAGCCATATCTACAAGCCAGAAATCACAGAAAGCACAAAATGCATAGCAACACCCTAGCAACGTGTTTTTTTTTTTACTTTGCATGGACTAACACTAAAACTTTTTTAAATTGAGTTTAAATGTGTTAAAGATTGTAGAGTCTCTCTTCATCAGTAATTAGGTTGGAAATATGAGCATCTGGCTCAGGTAAAGGATTCTTGCTCTGCATGTTGTTTCCATGTTAGTAAAGCGATGCCAGCACACGATCGTTTAAAGTGGCATAATTGCTCCTGCTATTATGACATCATTCAAATAATGGGGAGCTTAAAGATTTAAGAAGAACTATTTCTGGCCGTTTCCCCCTCATGACTTCATAAATAATGCATTTTTATAACTCCTTCTGCAGGCTCAGGACGCGGCATTTTATTGTAGCAGTTTACCAACAAGGATTTATACGAGACTTCATGAAAAATGGCTCTTCCAAGAATTCCAAGTGATTCACGGTTGGGTAACAGCATTCAGATATTTGACTTCATACCAGCTATGGGTGATTTTTCACTGAGTGTCACTGGAGTTTTCATAATTTATAACTATCTGTCTGTCTTTTTGTCCGTCCACCCATCCATCCATCCATCCATCTATCTATGCATTTGCCCATCCGTCCATGCAAACATCCATCTATGTCTATCCATCTATCCACTATCTATCACCTATCCATCCATCTATCTATCTATCTATCTATCTATCTATCTATCTATCTATCTATCTATCTATCTATCTATCTATCTATCTATCTATCTATCTATCTATCTATCTCTCATTCTTTCGAC
>NW_015505853.1:1536069-1552401 GCF_001515645.1 Sinocyclocheilus grahami
ATAAGTAGTGCATTCAGTAATTGTATCAACAGTTATATTGTATTATTTATAATAGTTATCTATTCATTGTTGCCTTTTTATTTTTAATTAGGCAGAAATACATATGACTATTTTGCATTTATAGTATAAACGCTCATGTATCCCAGCTTATTATTTAAATTATTTGTATTTGGGCTTTTTTATTATTATTTATTACATTTATAAATGTACATACATGTATTTATATACAAGTATTGTATTTTCATACATTTAATGCATTATATGTCATATATATACAGTTTGTTCAAAAAAGTGATTTATTTTTCATGGTTTTATTAATTATTTATTAAATTTATACATTTATGTATATATATATATGTATTGTATTTTCATGCATTTAATGCATATATATATATATATATATATATATATTCAGAGTATTATATTTTATGCTTTTAATGCATTATAATTAGTCCATTGAATAATTGTAACAACAGGTATAATGCATTATAACACCTATCTATTTATTGTTACACCTTTATTTTTAATGCACCTTATAATGCATTGTATGATCTTATGCCCACAGTTATAATACATTAGGGGTCACCAAACTCAGTGCTGGATGGCCGGTGTCCTGCAGAGTTCAGCTGCAACCCTAATCAAACACACCTGAACCAGCTAATCGAGGTCTAGGTATACTTGAAACTTCCAGGCAGGTGTGTTGAGGCAAGTTGGAGCTAAACTCTGCACGACACCGGCCCTCCAGGACCAAGTTTGGTGACCCCTGAATACATTTTCATATTTATTTATTCATTGTTTATATTGTTCATCTTTTGAAACCATAATGCATTAAAACACATCAAACGACCAATTTAAGATGTAACAAGGAATCTGCAAATATTATAATGCATTTTAACTTTAGTTACAATTATTTATGAAAAGATATAATGCATTTTAATGTACATTATGAATATCTTTATAATGCACATTTTTACAATGTTTTACCGGCATTTAAACCGCACAATGTAATTGAACATGCAAACCTGCATAATTCATTTAAAAAGGTTGCAATTTATCATGCAACAGTCTTGAGGATACATTAAACCAAAGAATACAAACTAGAAATATAGATGTGCTTGTATAATTACAGTACATTGTCTGAGCTTCAAGAACAAGTCAGTCATTTCAGAACGTAAATGCATTGTTCTCATTGAGTCTGAAGGCTAGGTAAATATTAGGCAAGACAAAGTAAACATAAAATACCGGAATGGTTTTGTATTTCATTGTGATTTTGCAATGCCTGGCGCAAGTGAATTGATTCATGCCAGGTCAACTCAAGGTCCACTGCAACATAGTAGCCGAATATTGATGGTGACAAAATCAAAAATGGGAGGTTAATGGTTGTTCAAGCAGCTGAAAGACTGAATACATGAACAGACTGTGAGTGACAGATGGGGAGCGAACAATACGCTCAGTAAAGAACAAGCAGTTATGAAGTGCATGCTGGATTTGATGTTTTATTCAGATGTTTCTACAAAATTGATATACGGAAAACAGAGAACGGTCCCTGTGGAAAGGGAGTGGAAATTGTATTTTCGGCCTTGATTAGTTTAATTGAATGTGCTGAAATGTGGCTTATAATCAGGACTGTCAATGCCGAAACCCAAATGATTACGTTACAGTGTCAGACAAAAGCATTAAATAGACGAAAAGTGGCTTTAGAAGTAAATATATTCTTAATGTCCTTCATGCATTTCATTTAACATGAGTTTGTCAGACTGTCTTCACCCAGAAACTATTCTTGCATGCTGTTTGTACAGCATCTATTTTTCAGCATCCTGCAACTTCAGCGCTGTTCTTGACCCTTGTTCTGTTTAGCTGCGCTCCGTCAAGCTGTTTTTTTATAGTTTGTGTATAGTTATGTGGATTATTTTTCATACAGAATCTCAGACAAACAGATTTCATGTTTCACGACAAATGGTGTATGAGGGCCAAAAAAAGAAGAGGAAGAGAGTTCAGCGAACGACCTTAAATGACTCCACATCAGTCAGGTAAAACAAACAGATGTCGTCTTTATTTTTTGGGCACACCAGAAACAAACTTAAAAGCTATTTCTATATAGTTTAGATGAAGGCTACCATAATTCAGCTTTATTTTATGTTCTTGGAAGAACAAATAACTTAAGATTCTTGAACGTGTGAAGTTTCCTCGTGAGATGTCTAAAGTATTCAGGCATTAATGGTGAAGTATGTAATTTCAGCGTCTTGGAATTGCAAAAATAATGACTAGGACTCATTTCCCATCATGAATCATGAGTCCTGACTGATTTCCTGAGCATCAAGTGTCGAAATGACCAGTTGGCACAGGCTTCTGCTTGCATTTAAAGTCTGGATATACGCCAGGTTATAATGCCCTGCTCTATGATGTTTTAAATTACTGCGGACATTAATTACTACAACATACATGAATATACACTAACTAACGTTAAAAGTTTGGGGTCGGTAGGTTTTTAATTTTATTAGCTTTTAAAAGAAATCTCTTCTGCTCACCAAGGCTGCATTTATTTGATTAAAATACAGTAAAAACTGTAATATTGTGGAATATTATTATTACAATTTAAAATAACTGTTTCTATTTAAATATAATTTAAAATATAATTTATTTCTGTGATCAAAGCTGAATTTTCAGCATCATTACTCCAGTCTTCAGTGTCACATGATCCTTCAGAAATCATTCTAATATGATGAAAAACATTTATTTTTATTATCAATGTTGAAAACAGTTGTGCTGCTTCATACAGTATTTTTGTGGATACTTTTTTTCAGGATATTTTGATGAATAGAAAGTTCAAAAGAACAGCATTTATGTGAAACAGAAATATTTTATAACAATATGAATGTCTTTACTGTCTTTTGATCAATTGTTATGTGTCCTCGCCAAATAAAAGTAAAAAATAAATAAATAAAAAATCTTACCCCAAACTTTTAAACAGTAGTATACATAATAACATTAATTTTTCTTAAACTTTCTGCAGGTGATGATTGCATGACATTAAATGGGAAAGGCAGGGAAATACGGCTGAGCTTTGTGTCTAATGAACCTAATTAAATTAGAAAGTTTTTAATTTAGTCATGCATTAGTCATGCTAAAATGCATGACAATTATTTCCTTTAAATTGCTATTTCAGTCCATTCAGTGCGTGGTTAAAGTGGATAGTGAGGATGATGTTCACAGAAGTGGTGCAACCTTCAAGTGAATTCATTCCTTAAAAAGTCCATTCCACCACAGTCATAGCAACCAGATATTTAATTTACTAGCAACTAGGAAAGTCGGACAGCACAGACGTTCCATTCTACATGATAACAAACACCACACAGCTGACTTCTGTTTTCACTGGCATCTTCAGTTGCTTTCTTTCTCTAGCCACTTTCCTCTATTTGTTTTGACTTTTAGAGGAGTGGCCCTGAGGAAATCAAAGACGTCAAGTGAGAATGACTCCCATCTAGTTGCACTAACATTAAAGGTGACATATCATGAACTTTTCCAGGTTTTAAGTGCTATAATCAGGTCCCCGGTGCATCTACCAACCAAGGAAACGTGAAAAAGATTAACCCAGTAACAGCAAAACAAGCACGTCTGATTTTGCTCCCTTGGTGACGTGGCAAAGGGATCTCATTATAATATTACCACCCCTTAATCTGTAAGTTTCCACCCATGGTGTCGTCATTGTGTTTTCGCAAGTGACAACGGTGTAATGCCATGGCGAAAGTTTGAGCAAAAAATTTTAACGGTTATGTCTTTGGCTGCACAGACGAGCAGGAGGAGACAACAGAGCAGTGGATTTATTGATTTATTTACTGTATATTGCTGCTGCCACACAGATCTAAAATAAACATGCAATTTATTTCCCAGCTGTTTACCTTCACAGACATAACCGACTGTTTTTTGTAGCTCGTGTGTGTTTTTAACGTAAGCTCGTGTGTGAATGAGAACTTAGTTTAGTACTCACATGCGGTGACAGCCGCTTTCTGTGCGTGTGCTTCGGATGTGTGCACTCAGAAAACCTTATATCAGAAGTTTACACTCATATGGTTTAAAACACATGATTTCAGCGTGATAAACATGATAATCAGAACCAAAACAGATGTTTTTAGCAGCTCATTTGCATTTAAAGAGACAGGCCCGAAAAACAGCGCGTTTCTGCTTCCACTCAAAATAGGCATTTTCAAAATGTTATAATAAATGATCTGTGGAGTATTTTGAGCTGAAACTTCACAGACACATTCTGGGGACACCAGAGATTTATATAACATATTGTAAAAAGGGGCATAATATGTCTCCTTTAACATCCTTGACTAGTGATGAAATACAACCTCCATAGATTCATTTCACGTTCCAAAACAAAGCAGCAGATCAATGAAGTGATTCCTTTTCCTCTTTCATACTGCTTTTTGATTGTGTGAGGTAGTGTGATTAAAGCGTACGGCTGGCTGGATTTTTAGAAGGCTTTAGCTTTAGCTCTAGCTCAGGTTGCACACATGTTTTTAGATGTATAAGATGGTGTAAATAAAATTAGATTTTTGGACGTTGATTAATTATCAAAAAAGTTGCAGCACTACCGATTGGTTAGGCAAAGCGGCTGGCTGGATTTTTAGAAGGCTTTAGCTTTAGCTCTAGCTCAGGTTGCACACATGTTTTTTCAATAAGATGGTGTAAATAAAATTAGATTTTTGGACGTTGATTAATTATCAAAAAAGTTGCAGCACTACCGATTGGTTAGGCAAAATAACTCAGAGGAGAGCAGAAAGGTAGCAAGCAAACACGAACGCAGGTGAATGGCTGCAGAGGAAAGTGTGATCTGTTTCGAATTCAGCAGAAACTCAAACAGACCTTCAAGTTTACAAGCTGTTACAAAAGGAAATGCATTCTCCTTTTAAATGCATTGACTGAGATTGACTAGAAACAGACGGTTGAAGAGATTAGTGTTTCACAGGCAATGGTTAAGCAACAAATGGGATTTCAGATCTGATATTTGTGCTGTCTTTGCTTTATATTTCAATTGAGAAATTAAACTGCCATGTTTGCTTGGCAAGAGTGGCCCATCATTACGGTAACATATTGGTCGGTGATGTGACCACATTTTTATTATTCATTTATTTATTTACGACATTACAGGCAAAACCATTGTTTTTTCAATTTAAATTTTGAGATTTCGGGCTATTTTGTTTTCGTAACTTGACTTCTTTCAAACCAGTAAAAAGAAAACATCCAAAATACACATTTAAATGACCAATTTATTACACTGATCTGTAGATTTACTTATTTCTAAAGACAGTTTTCTCAAAGTGAGCTCATATAACCTTTTTCCCCCCTAAAAAATATGGTTAAAAATGTATTCATTCCTGGCTGTTGACAATATTTTTTTTATTTATTGAATCATAAAAAAAGAGAGATCCAAAATTCCCAAAATAAGTCTTAAATTGTCAACAACATTTTGAACATGGCTCTATCCAATGTTCAGATTTCTGTTCTAGAAATGTAAGCAAATGAGTGCATTTTCAGTAAAATCACTTTTCAGAAAACTTGTAATACATGTCCTGTTCTTAATAATTTATGGTGATATTTATCAGTTCAACTCTTTACCCTATATTGTCTTGCCCTAAAAATGCAATGCAGATAGAATGACTTCTATATTTTCAGTAATGAACATTCTTTCAGTTTCTGAATCGAAATTCATTTTGCATTCCATGAACATTTTGTGGGGCTTAAAGTCACAGATGTCTACTTGGTGTAACTGTAACCTAGTCTGCAACACATTTACTTGTGTAATATATCATATTTTCATGTTCAGAAATTCCCGAAAACCATTTAAACGGTTAATAACTTCCTCAGTTCCTGACTGGATTCCCCACTGCTGTCCAATGACTTCTGTACTAGAACACAAAGCAGCAGTAAACGGTGGGAATGAAGTCAGTGATGCTTAGTGGTAGTGCCGTTCCCTGTAAATCATGTCATCACTGCCCCTGTGCACCAGTAAAAGCACTAAACCTTTGAAAACAGCAAAGGGAGAAAGAATAGGAACATCTTTTGTTTAGAAGCGGACTCTAATACATGCTTAAAATTCCTCAGTTTGTACCCACGATTGAGTCTTATAAACAAACACATAAAGTTTAATGCTTCCCTGGTAAATGTTAGCATGACTGCTGTGTGAGCTGACATCCCTGCTGATACAAGCCGTGTTTCATGAGCTGTCGTGCCAACCAGCACACTCTGGGATCGATGCCTTGACCAGATGCCAACGGCTGTTACACAACTCAAATGTGGCATTAGTTGTTTAGCGATCAAGATTGTGTCATATGCAGCTTGTTATACTTTAATGTGGAAAAATAAGGAAGACTATAACATTAACTAGACTAGATTAAAAGCATTGTTCACCGAAAAATGAAAATTAGCTGAAAATATCCTCACCTTCAGACCATCCAAGATGTAGATGAGTTTGTTTCTTCATCAGATTTGGAGAAATGTAGCATTGGTGAATGGGTGCCGTCAGAATGAGAGTCCAAACAGCTGATTAAAAAAATCACAATAACCCACAAGTAATCCACACCACTCCAGTCCAGCAGTTAACGTCTTGTGAAGTAAAAAGCTGAGTGTTTGTAAGAAACAAATCCATCAAGGCATTTTTAACTTCAAACTGTTGCTTCTGGCCAAAATAACAGTCCGTAATCCATAATACTCCAGTGAAAAAAGTCCATCTCCTGTTGTCTCTCACATCAAAATTCACTAACATACTTGTTTAGAACTGTTTTAGTTTGTAAACAGTTTGTAAGCTGTGCATATTTCTCTCCTGATTCAGACAAGATTACCTTTTCACTATGGATAGAGGACTTGTATTTTAGCTGGAAGCAACAATTTGAAGTTAAAAACATCTTAATGATGGTTTTTTTTTTTACAAACATGCAGCTTTTCACTCCACAAATCATTAACTGATGGACTGGAGTGCTGTGGATTACTTGTGGATTTTCCAAACGACTAAACCTTAGAATTTCTGATTTATTTTAGGAAATAATCATCTTAATACTAAAATTAATTTCTTTTTTTATCAGCACTTTAAAAAAATTTTTTTTTTTTTTGAGTTTTAAATGAAAAGCAAAGACTACTGGAGTACGTTTAGCAAGAAAATGTCACTCTTTCTAATTAATGTTTCTTTAAATATTACTTGCTATTTCTATGCAATTATTTGTGTTATTATTTTTTATTTACTAGCAATTTCTAAGTGAAAATTGTTTCTACTGAAAACATTTTTCAGTAAGGTTCAAACTATCAGATTTCATCCTATTTTGATTGTATCCAGTAAAACACACAGTTCGGAATGTTCCACACAGAAATTTCAAAAGTTCAAAAGGCTATTACAAACATTCCTGCATGACCTCTGCATCCCCGCATGTTTGCAGTGGAATAGAGTGTTATTTGGAGATGAATAATGATGCTGTTTCTGTTCTTATTTAGTATGCTGTTTGTGCACATGCTGTGTCGATCGGCCATGTCTCACCCTGCTCGATCGTTCACATCTGTGGAGATGAAAGGCGAAGGAGAGAAACATTTTCATATGCCAGAGGAAGCATTTCATTGCACGCTGTGCAAAAACAATAAGACTATGTGTGTGTATGTGCATCACACTCCATTATGTGAGCCACCCAGACACAGAAAAAGAACCAGTCAAGAAGGACAAGGTTACATCACAATCCGCATGCTATATATATATATATCATATGGGTCATTCCAAAGTTTGGGATCAGTACGATTTATTTTTAATTTATTTTACTTTTATTCAGAAAGGACCCATTAAATTGATCAAATGTCAAAGTAAAGACATGTTACAAAAGATTTTAAATAATGTTCTTTTGAACTGCTGATTTCAACATTGGTAATTTCAAAAGTGCACTGTGAGCTGTAAGGTCTTATATAGGTGTGTGGCTTTCCTAATCAAGTCCAGTCAGTATAATCAAACACAGCTGGACTCAAATTAAGGTGTAGAACCATCTCAAGGATGCTCAGAAGAAATGGACAGCACCTGAGTTAAATATATGAGTGTCACAGCAAAGGGTCTGAATACTTAGGACCATGTGATATTTCAGTTTTTCTTTTTTAATAAATCTGCAAAAATGTCAACAATTCTGTGTTTTTCTGTCAATATGGGGTGCTGTGTGTACATCAATGAGGAAAAAAGCTTAACTTGAATGATTTTAGCAAAAGGCTGCAATATTGTTAAGAGTGAAAATTTTAAGGGGGTCTGAATACTTTCCGTACCCACTGTATATATATATATCATATGGGTCATTCCAAAGTTTGGGATCAGTACGATTTATTTTTAATTTATTTTACTTTTATTCAGAAAGGACCCATTCAATTGATCAAATGTCAAAGTAAAGACATGTTACAAAAGATTTTAAATAATGTTCTTTTGAACTGCTGATTTCAACATTGGTAATTTAAAAAGTCAGCATATTAGAATGATTTCTGAAGGATCATGTGACACTGAAGACTGGAGTAATGATGCTGAAAATGTAGCTTTACATCAAATTAATAAATTACATTTTAAAATATATTCACATTGAAAATAGTTATTTTAAATTGTAATAATATTTCTGATTTTACTGTATTTTTATCAAACAAATTCAGCTTTGGTGAGCAGAAGAGACTTCTTTCAAAAACATTTAAAAATATTATTGACCCCAAATTTTTGAATGGTATTATATGTAAATATATTAGCTAAAATAGTATGTAGCTAAATAGTATTTCATCATTAGAAAAACGGACCATTTATTCAGACATATTCAGTAACACATTTTTTCTTTTTTTTAAATTCATTTCTTTTCTTTTTTTAATCTTGTTAGTTTGTAATATTTAGCAAAAGCTGAATTGAGAATAACATACTATTTTTCTTACTATGTTTTCTGTCATATTCTGCTTTTCCAATTTCAGCCCATGACACAATTTTTAACGGTTAAACCAAGAAGTCTATGTTTTGCCGGTTAGCATGACACTGTTCACCTGCTGGTCGATGTTGGAACAGCATCTTTCTCCATGGACAGCCATTCAGTGCAAACACAAAGGTGTAATTCTCAAGTAAAGTAAGTTTGTAAGTGGATCATCAAGCATTTTGACTGTTGTATAAAATATGTTGTTCCATCAGTCATACTCAGCCTGCACTGTGATAAGAGATGGAAACTTGGCTGGGCATCCAGTGTCTAGAGTATAAAGAGAGATTGAGCACTAGAAACAAAAGTTATTGATATAAACGGTGGTAATATTTATCTTGTTACCAGAGATCTGACCGTGGAACAAGGCGAGCTGTCTTCTCCGTGCTAACTATCCTGCGGTTGCTTTGGAGAAGCAGGCGTTTGCCAGACACACCTAATCATTTCTTCTGCTCGAGTCAGCATCTGACGCAAGTGCAAAGTGTTTCTCTCAGAAGATAACAAAAGATCACAGGCGATCGTCTCCTGCAGTCTGACTTTAGAAGTGCTCATTATGGCATGTTTGTGCTTCTGTTGAAATGGTGCATCCTGGTCCAGTGAATGCACTTGTGCATATTTTTGGAAATTAGCAGGATTTTTACATTAAAATGAACTCAGTAACTGACAGTCAGAGTGTTACAAGCCAACTAAAACTCAAAGCACTTACAGAATGAACAAATATAAGGCTAAAGAAGGCACTGATTTTTGCTAGAATCTTTTATTTTTATATTGATATAAATATTTATTTCATAAAGATATCTGAGAACATGTGGTGGACATTCTGTGGTGTTATATAGCAAACAGTTTTTTTTATTTCTATACTTTCAAAGTTATTTTTATTTTATTTATTTTCAAATTTTGATTTTATTTTATTTTTATGAAGCTATCTGAAAGCTGTGGTGGATGTTTTGTGGCTCTGAATGGCAATCTTCTTTTTTTATTATTATACAATTCTATTTTTTATTTTGATGTCAATATTTATTTTTCTAAAGCCATCTGGGCATTTTGTGGTTCTGCATGTCAAACTTTGTTTTATTTCTGTACATTTCCATTTTGATGTCAATATTTACTTTTATAAAGCCATCTAAAAACATGGGTGGACATTCTGTGGTTCTGCATGACAAACAGTTTTGTTTTTTTTTCTATTCTTTTTTTAAAGTCAATATTTATTTTTATACAGCTATCTGGAAACATGTGGTGGACATTTTGTGGATGCATACAACAGTATACTTTCAAAGTTATTTTTATTTTATTTATTTTCAAATTTTGATTTTATTTTATTTTTATGAAGCTATCTGAAAGCTGTGGTGGATGTTTTGTGGCTCTGAATGGCAATCTTCTTTTTTTATTATTATACAATTCTATTTTTTATTTTGATGTCAATATTTATTTTTCTAAAGCCATCTGGGCATTTTGTGGTTCTGCATGTCAAACTTTGTTTTATTTCTGTACATTTCCATTTTGATGTCAATATTTACTTTTATAAAGCCATCTAAAAACATGGGTGGACATTCTGTGGTTCTGCATGACAAACAGTTTTGTTTTTTTTCTATTCTTTTTTTAAAGTCAATATTTATTTTTATACAGCTATCTGGAAACATGTGGTGGACATTTTGTGGATGCATACAACAAAATTAAAATCTGTTTTGACAGTGGTGTTAATTGTTTTGACAAAACTGTGCTTAGTTTAGAATAGATAAATATGTCTAATCAGTTGAGGAAAAACATGGCTGAAGCCAAGATATGGTTTAAATGCTTTTGTGCTCTTTCACGTAAAAAGTCCAAATCTATACACGCCTCAACTGAGATCTGACGCAGATATGAATCATACAGCGCAGCTGTAGACGAACATGTGGACAGATCCGTACGTGTACTTGATGATTAAGAGTGTTCATGCCTTCAGGACTGTTATCAATAAAATATTTAATAAACATGGTAACAACACATCCTTAAACAGCCTCAGTTTCAGATTTCGCTTCCTTGTCTTGACCAGCATCTTTCATCTCCTGCCAAATTTCTGCACAGAAATGTTCACTTTAACCTTTGCATGCAATGCGTATGGCAATTTTTAATTGTTCTAAGAAAGGACTTGCTGTACATAGACTTGCTTAAAATACAGGAAGATTTTGGATGTGGGGGCAAAGTAAAGGGAACTATAAAACTACATATTTTGTGAAGTGGACTCCCAATAACATCTGAAAACAACAAAAGTTGAAATTAGCGCAGTCATACAAGCGTTTATGGTACACTTCTTAAGCCATGTTTGCTGTAGTTAGAGAACTGAACTTTATTTCCGTACCAAACTTAAAATGGCTTTAATTGCAACATCATGAGCTGATTTTGTAAGTTCAGAAAAGCATATCACAACTGCACTTTTTAACTGACAAACATTAACCCTGTAAAACCTATGGAATATGAAATAATAGTAAAAATTTTTTTTTTTTTTTAAAACGGCAACAAAAAAAATATATAGTATAATGTTTTTTGTTGTTGATGTCGTTGTTGAGAATCAAATTCGACACATCAGGCTTTTATGGCTCATTTTGTATGATATAGTAAGAATATGGAGCTCATACTCAAAGAGGAAAAACTCTAAACAAGCAAAAATATGCAATTTGGTGCAGTTGCTAATATTTATGTGGCCAAAAGTATGAAATTGAGATGCTTATGTAAATCAAATAGATCTTTATAACATATAGCAGATCTATATAACAGACTACTTACATAAAATGCATATAAATATCAGTTGTCATTCTATAGAGATGATATAAATGTTAAATAAGTTTTATGATCAAATCTCTGTAGTTTCAAAACAATGAAATGCAATACAATGATGATTGAGAGATGAACAAATAAACATTCCTCAAAAGCCTGAGGATCATAATCAGTACATTTGAAAATGATTTTTCTAAAAAAAAAAAAAAAAATAGAATAATAATGATGTATGGATAATCAAGTAAACCTTCAGGTTGCTTCAGTCCAGTAAGTGTTCATCTTGAAGTATTACTAATAATAAAATATAAATTCTTACATTTACTTTATTAAAATCAGTAAAGATTTCAGAGCAAAAAGACACGTGAACCACAAGCTGAAAGTGGAAGTTTGTGTAATAATACTAAAAGGACTTTTACTTGCTAAATAAGTATAAACTATCACTAAGATGACGGGAGGCATGTAGTAGATTGTGTGCAACAAGTTTTGATCATGTTGATCATTTAGAGGCCTTAGAAATTTTGCGTATCACATGATACACTAGGCTTTATAGGGTCAAGACATTTTTATACAACTTGAATAAAATTGACAATATCTTGGTCAAATGATTGAATACAGTTTACCTTTTCACTTTTTTTCACAAAAAAAGTATGCATTAAAAAAAAGGACACTAACATGCCTTATGCTAGAAAAATTACTTTCTTATGAAAGCCCGTTTCTGCCACTGAAAAAAAAAAAAAAGGTAATTGCGACTTTTTATCTCACAATTCTGAATCAGAATCGTGAGTTATTGTAATGATTCAGTCCACTGAAGTAGAGCGTAGTGAGAACCCATGTGCAGTTGTAAAGTTCACAAAAGTCTGCCACATATTCTTCAATGGAGCGATTACCTTGACGGAGGTGAACAAGATGATCTGCTGGGTTCATTTTTATGGTTGTGTATTCTGTAATGATTCAGTCCACTGAAGGCGTGCGTAGGGAGAACCCACGTGCAGTTTATTTACAGACGTGATCCAAAATACAAACATAATCCGAGACTAGAGACACAGACTAGACGAGGCATGAACAGACTAGACTCACCAACAGTGGGTTACAACTTCAATACACGACAAAGAACAATGGGAACATGAGGGCTATATGTACCAAACAAGAAGGGTCACATGACACAAACCAACCAATGTACAAACAGAACTGAGAACCACATGACAAGGCCATAAACCAATAAGCACAAGACACATGACTAAAACAACCAATCAGAACATAACACAGACAAGGGAATCACATGACACAAACAGGGACCATGACTAAACTCCAAAATAAAAGACATGAAACCAAACCCAACACAGGCGTGACAGATTCCCCCCTCTATGGGCGGCTCCTGACGCCCAAAAGTAACACCCACCCCAACCCAAAGAAAACTCAAAAAGTCCAGGAGGGTGGTGGAGCAGAGGCGGAACAGGGGGAGGGATGGAGGGCCATGCCCATGCAGGGGAACAAGTTCTGGATCATGGCATGGCAGATCTGGGCAATGGAGCAATGGTGGACTTGGATTGTGAAACAGTGGCAGACTGTGGAACCGTGGAGGACCTGGGCCATGGAACAGTGGCAGACTGTGGAATACTGGAGGACCTGGGCCATGGATCAGATCCATAGGAGCATGGAACCATGGCGGTGCAGGCAGAGCAGGGCGGCCCGGTGGAAGCCATGGCGGAGCAGAGACATGGACAGACCACTTGACTGAGACAGAACAAGCAGAGAGTTGAAAAGGACAGACCGGGAGTTCATGAACGGCCTCCATGGCCATAACAGGACAGGCAGTGAATTCATGAACGGTCTTCTTAGTCATGACAGGCCAGACAGTGAGTCCGTGAACGGCCTCTTTGGCTGCTGCAGGACAGACAGTGAGTTCATGAACGGCCTCCTTGGCCGTAACAGGACATGCAGTGAATTCATGGACGGCCTTCTTAGTCATGACAGGGCAGACTGTGAGTTTGTGAGCGGCCTCCATGGCTGTGACAGGACAGTCTGTGAGTTCGTGAACGGCCTTCTGTGGCCGTGACAGGGCAGGAAGTGAGTTTAGAAGCGGACGCCACCACCTCAGGAGGTTCTGCAGCGGATTCATGCACAGGAAAGGCCCTTGGAGCAGACTCGTGGATAAGAGAGGCCTCGGAGACAGACTCATAGGCAGGAGAGGCCACTGGGGCAGATTCATGGACAGGAGAGGCCTCTTGAGCGCAGTGTACAGCCCACATGCTTAAAATGGCGACCGCCATTACAGTAAGGGCAGCAGAGGGCGGCAGGACCTCTAGGACGGTTGGGCTTGAGAGCACTGATGTTATGGGGATGCCCGCAGCTCGCACCGACATCAGAGGTGGGTCCATCACACTAGCAATCAGACCTTTCAGTCCAAGCCCAAGCTCCGCGTCCGACTTGGCCGGGGACTCAGGCATGGCCGGCATGATGTGAGCAGGCTCTGGCTTGGCAGACGTGACGTGAAGAGGACTTGGCGTAGCAGACATGACGCGAGTAGGCTCTGGCTTGGCTGACATGACGTGAAGAGGACTTGACGTAGCAGGCATGACATGAACAGGCGCTGGCTTGGCAGGCATGACGTGAGCAAGCCCTGGGGTAGCAGACATGATGTTAGCAGACTCTGGCTTGGCAGACATGATGTGATCAGGCTTTGACTTGGTAGATATGATATGGAGTAAACTTTGACTTAACGGGCATGATGTGAGCAGGTCCTGGAGTAGAGGGCATGACGTGAGCAGGATTTGGCATAGCAGGCATGACGTGAACAGGCTTCGGCTTGGCAGCCATGA
The DNA here is from genome assembly GCF_001515645.1 of Sinocyclocheilus grahami. Taxonomy (NCBI): domain Eukaryota; kingdom Metazoa; phylum Chordata; class Actinopteri; order Cypriniformes; family Cyprinidae; genus Sinocyclocheilus; species Sinocyclocheilus grahami. The sequence goes on from NW_015505853.1 coordinate 1,550,603, forward strand.
CGAGAGCAGACTTTTGGGAAGTGTCATGTTCCTTCTCCATGACACCCACAGTGAAAGCAGATCCACTCAACTGCAGAACAAAGTCTATATACTGTTCTAGTGACTAGTGTGGGGTATTACATGGCATTAAATGTGGCATGTCCTTACTTAAACCAAAACTAAAAATGTCTTTTAAAATGTCATTGAAGTCTACTTGATTGTAAAGTTCACAAAAGCCTGCCACATATTCTTCAATGGAGCGATTACCTTGGCGAACAAGATGATCTGCTGGGTTCATTTTTATGGTTGTGTATTCTGTAATGATTCAGTCCACTGAAGGACGAGAGTAGTGAGAACCCATGTGCAGTTTATTTACAGACGTGATCCAAAATACAAACATAATCCGAGACTAGAGACACAGACTTGACTAGGCATGAACAGATTTGACGAGGCATAAACAGACTAGACTCACCGACAGCGGGTTACAACTTCAATACACGACAAGGCACAATGGGAACATGATAGCTACTTATAGCAGACAAGGAGGGTCACATGACATGAACAAACCAATGGGAAACAAGACACATGACTAAGACTGCCAATCAGAACATGACACATACACAAGGCAGAGCTACATGAGGGTAAGGGAAGCATGATACTGACAGCATGAAACAATTACAAAATAAAAGACATGAAAACATGAACATGAAACAAAACCCCAAACACCACATTACAGTAGTAATAATATTTCACAATATTACTGTTTTTGCTGTATTTTTTGATCAAATAAATGCAGCATTGGTGAGCATAAGAGACTGCTTTCAAAAAACTTTTGACTGGTAGTGTATATGATATATGATTTGTTTAAAACTAGCTACTTTATTTACTACAATAATTGATTATTTAACATTTACAGTAGAATTATTCTAATAGCTTCACATTCTTACTAAAATATAGTATGAACATGGAAGTGTTGTAGGTATATACACCTAATTGTGTAAACCATGCATATCACATATCACCAGCACACTGCACACACTCCCCGCTTCTCATGCACACTTATAGTAGGTCCCGTGTCACAACAGCAGCTCTCATCAGAGCACTTCACTTTCAGAGCAGCCTGTAAAGTCATTACAGCAATCTTTATTAACTTTTGACCCTTAAGACAATTCCACAACAAGTTAGACTCTAACCTTGTCACTATTAATTTCATCTTAAAACTGAATATCCTATCACCTAATTTACATACTGTGCATTCACCTGCAGCGCAAACAGTATGTGAGTGTGTGTGTGTGTGTGTTTTGTAAACCACTTGGCTGGGGTTAAGGGAGAATCTTTCTTGTTTTTAGTCCATTATGATAATGCCAAACTGTCACTGCAGTGCTCCCCACACAGGCAGCCCAGTGGTAATAAAGTCTCTGATTTATTCCATGTGAGTCAAACGTGTGTGTGTGCAACAGTAATGGTGTCAGAGGATAAATGCAACGTTCATAAAAGAATGAGCAGCATATGTGGCAATATAGAGACCAAGGGGTGGCATACAAATGTGGATATGGATATGAAATCGTGTTAAAACTGAATAATGTGAGTGATTAAGATTCATCGCTGCTCTCTTCACATATACTTTTATGTCAAAGCCCTTGGGGTTTTTGGGTCAGAAAGTCCTCTGGCTGGCCTATAAATCTTGATAGGGTTCATCCACAGCACCTCCACACTCAGACTCTATTCAGATCTTTTATTATTTATATCCTCAGTTCTGATCACCCAGAACTAATTCATAGCAGAGGTAGTGTGTGTGTGTATATGTGTGTGTATTTGTA
>NW_015505853.1:1553410-1557665 GCF_001515645.1 Sinocyclocheilus grahami
AGCCTGTGATGTGGATGAGATTCTCTGGCCTGACCCAGAACAAAGACGGGATGCTGAGGCAGAATAAATTTTTTTTTTACACAGTTGTGCTGTGTAGTACATGAATGAATAAAAATGTGCCAATGTATACACTGGTTGTGTCTTTTGTGTTCATGTGAAAAGGTTTTTGATGGGGAGAACCACAAGCAACATAACTTACCAGTTTTGGATATATTGTTTTGAATTTATTGCACCAGTGTGTAATACTATGTTGTAGTGTGTGTGTTTTTGAAAGCTTGTGTGTGATGTCTGAGGGAAAAGTTTGGTTTTTCAGCAAGAGTGAATGGTTTTGAGTGTAGAGCTTCATTTTGACCTGAAAATAGGATGCTTGGGGAATTGGGTGAGACGTTATGGATTTGTGTTTACTCTTTTGAGAATACGAGGCATAGTTTCAAGAAATGTGTTTAAGCAATCGCAAAAAACTGTAATAGCTCATTCCTTACTATTTGCAATTGCTTCTCAATCACTTGATCAAACCACTTAATTTGCTTTATCAAGTCATACATAAATACTGTCTGGGCAAAATTTGCATAAAAAGTCAATTTAAACAAAAGATGTTTCATTGAAAAACCTTAAGTTATTGTGTCTGATAACAGTTAGCTAGCAATAGTGCATGGTTGCATGCTGAACATTTAACTAATTACTATGCACATATGGGATAAACAAGTCAGACGAGACTGAATACAACTGACACTGACACAGAAAACACAAAACACAGACAAAAAAGACACCATAACCTAAGCACAAGTGCCACTCTTAACCACAATAGCAATCACAAAAACACAACATAAACGTATAAATCTCCAACACAACAGTGTCCTCGTTGACTAAAACTAGAACTATTTTTTAATTGTTTATTAAAATAAAGGTGAAAAAATACATTTTAAATATCCGATAAAAAAATTTAACTAGAAATATTTCCTTGGAAACAAACCAAAGTTAAAATTACATTAACTCAAAATTAATAGCAGAAAATTAAAACTGAAAAAAAAAAATTGAAAGTATTTGGAGTAAAAAAAAATTATAAAATAAAAGCATGTAACAAAATTACTAAAAATTTAATTAAAATTAAAATTAAAATATAAAAAGTAAAGCTAAAATTCTAAATATTAAGAAACACTATTAGTATATAAACGAGTTGTGTCTTGACAACATTTTCAAGAATTATGTTGTTTAGCTCATTTTAATGAAGTAAACAAGTCATGAGTCCAGTTAAGCATCAATAAATGCTCTGTTAACATTATTAAAAATTGTTTTCAGTTATTGGAATAAAGTTAAAATAAAACACTATATAAATATTAGATGTAAAACATGACAAACTTCCAAAGAAACAGGAAATTAGAAATGTTGCCTTGGCTGAAATTAAATAAGTTTAAATTAAAATGTAAGTAAAATAACTCAAACTAAAACATAAATACAAATTAATTAAAGCTTTAAAGAAAATTTTAAAAAATAATTATAAAACGACAAGAGCACACAAAAAAAAAAAAATTAAAACAAACTTAAAATTAAAATGAATACTGGCAATTAAAAATAAAAGTCAACTGAAACTCTATACTAAAATACCATTGATTGTGAAAGTCGTCTAGTACTCTTCAGGTGGCTTTGCCTTTGACAGAATATTTGCAGTAACAAATTGACCAGAAGCCAGTAAAATTGCAACAAAGCAGCAGAGTTTTTCTTTTTGCAAAACTGAAGCTTATGCGACCTGCCACCCAAATATCACTGTATTCATCACTCGAGTCGGAACAAACCCAACAGCACAGCCACCAGGAATGCCCCTTTCTACTATAAAACAGCAAGAAAAATGGCCCCTGTAAGGGAAGTAGGAGGTTAAGGAGACCGACAGACAGGATTTGTGTGCTGGCCTGATTAAAGTGCTCCGATAATCCACCTCAAAGTGCTCACCGTCAGAACACGGCCAGCTGTGAGGCTCCATTTGATGAATTACAGGGAGTTTAAACTCTCTTAAGTAAATGTAAATCTTTCTACCCTCCCTACAAAGATCCCTTCAAGAGATTTTATATAATAGCAGTGATTGAATTTGCATCTGGTGGGTGAGATGCATCATTTTTGACCTGGACCAATTCATTTATTACACCACTGGCAGATGCAGACTGCTGAAAAACAGCGGTGCAAAAGTTACACGCTGCACCTTTAAATTTCAAAGCCTACTAATGGATTTTTAGTATAAGCAAAATTTAAAAAAAAGACAAACAATATATAACCTATATAACCTACTGTACGCCAAACTAAAGTTTGCGTGGCAATCCCTCTAGTTAGTGATGAAGGACTTTTCATGAAGGTTCAGTGATGTTTAGATGTGGTGAGTGTTTGAAGGCGTTTCTGTAACAACTCTTGAACATCATATGGGAATAGTGTTCATAATGTAGGATGCACCTGGTCTTATAAAAATGACCTCATATTCATTTGAGGCCATTACACAACCGTACACAGCAATCATTCGACATAATGAGAGCTATAAACGTATCTGCCCATAACTGTACTGAGCTCTCACCGCCTTTAACAGTTGGCAAAGCGCGTTACGGGCCGAACGCATCCTTTTCTTATCTCAAAAAAAAAAAAACGGTTCATCACACAATGTTCCTTTTTAAAACTGCTGAGGATTTGTGTTCTTTACACAAGGTTGACTGGTGTTAGTTATGAGGAGGATCGCAATGTGATCAACTCAGAACAAGTTTCTCTTTAAGGAAAATATATGAATCGTGCACAACCAGGGATGTGTACTACGAAACTAAAAGACCATTTTGATTTAGAACATTTGCTGTTCAGCTACACAAATATAGATGCAACTGCTTGGTCTTGTTGAATGCACTTGAAGGAATAGTTCACCAAATAAATCTTACTCTCAGGCCATCCAAAAGTTTGCTTCTTCATCTGAAAAGATTTTTAGAAACGTAGCATTTCATCGCTTGTTCAGCAATGGATCCTCTGCAGTGAATGGGTGCCGTCAGAATGAGAGTCCAAACAGCTGATAAAAACATCAATGTAATCCACACCACTCCAGTCCATCAGTTAACATATTTTGAAAAGCTGTGCGTTTTAACTTTAAACTGTCACTTCTGGCTAAAATATGAGTCCATAATCTATAATAACGCTTCCTTCAGTGAAACAATCCATCGCCTGTTGTCGTCTCGCATTAAAATCCACTCACATCTTTGTTTAGAACCGTTTTGGACTGTAAACAGTGCTTGATCTGTGCATATTTCTCTCCTGATTCAGACTATAGTAGATGAGTTTTTCACTGGAGAAAGCAATATAATGGATAATGGGAAGCAGTTTGAAGGTAAAAATATCTTAATGACGGATTTGTTGCATACACACATGCATCTTTTCTTTACAAGACATTAACTGATGGACTGGAGTGGTGTGGATTACATTGATGTTTTTATCAGCTGTTTGGACTCTCATTCTGACGGCACCCATTCACTGCAGAGGATCTATTGGTGAGCAAGTGATGTAATGCTACATTTCTGTTTGATGAAGAAACAAATTCATCTACAGTTTCGATGGCCTGAGTGTGTGTGAATTTTCAGCAAATTTTCATTTTGGGGTGAACTATTCCTTTAACATAACTTGTCTCACAACTTCAAACTGTTCTGTCATGACAGTAGTTGAGCTGAAAGAGAACACTGTAGAAGAAGACAGAAGAATTTACTTTGAAAACACTGTCAGGTCTGTTTTATACAGTTTGTCTGAAGCTGACTATTTAAATATAAATCAGTTTCGGAATTAAATTTTCTTTTGCATGCTGTTTTTGTTATTTTAACCATCAGTGTAGACCTATTCTCTTGAAATAGCAGCTCTATTATTGAAATGCAAAATCACTGCAATTGAACTATCAATTCTGACCTGGTTTGCCAGTAACAAAATCTGAGGATAAACCTCAGTTCAATAATGACAACTCTCTGAACATTTTAGCATGGTGATGGATATGACTATGTTAATGTATTTGGTCTTGGCGGAACAGATCTGCTACACTGCTGCTGAATTTCTGCTGCTGTTGGTTATTGCGGTAGTTGTAGATTATTGCTGCTGCTGCAAGCAAGTACAGAAATTTCCTACTGCCAATGCATATGGCGATACTGTGCCTAGAGTATTTAAGACATGCTGCTGCTGCACACATAGCATTTAAAATAACCCCGTAGCTGATCTATACAGGTGGAGCTGGGGAAGGTAGAGGGTTTCAGAGAAC